>NC_142141.1:49222089-49373604 GCF_024610735.1 Ursus americanus | reverse complement strand
TGTGCAATATACAAGTATTGTTATATTTGAATATTACAAAAATATATACATGTAGAAAATCTGTACATGCTTTTGAGGTACATAATCACTCATGTTTGCTATTTTGGGGGGCTACGATGAATTTCTGAGAACAAGGCTTTATTTTCCATTTTAACTAAACATGTAATTACATTTCCAGTATTCTGTCAGCAGAAACAAATCTATAAATGTGGAGTGAAAAATTAGAGAGCTGGTCTTTAATATCCCATCACAAACAGAGCATGTTATGGGCAATCTGTTCTTTGAGGGTATATAACAACCATGCTTCACATGAATGTTAATTCCACTAAAGTATTTAACTACAGTACAGAACTTTTTCATTTTTAGCTAAAATCTACCCGTTAAAGCCCAAGATTTTGAAAGTCTATCATATTTACAATAATATCCTGCCCCTCAGGGTTTTAATTTCCAGTAGAAGAGAATTCAGTAAGTGAATGGATAATGCATATCAAATACAAAGTTTGCTGCCAAGCAAATAACACCCGCCTATGCTCAAATTCACATCAATAAAATTATACAAACACTTAAAATTTTTATTTTATTTTCAGTAGTCAATATGTCTAGAGCAATTTGCTAGATGCTCTAGAAAATAAACGCTTTCTATCCACAAAGTACTTAAAATTATACATCAGTTGCAGACTTGGAAATGTGAAAATGGAAATAAGGAACACCTTATATCCAGTGACGGATGTTACTGTAGAGGACTATATGTCAGTTTTCTCCCTTCAACTCTCCTGGAGGCTATACTTTTGTATATTACCTGGGTTCTGGAATCAGTCCTTAGGTCTATTCAGAAATCTGATTCCATTATCAACTAAGAATAAGCCCATTTCTCAAGACCAATTTGCTATTAACCAGGATCACAAGAATGATATATGAAATCAGAATGGTGATGGGTAATGTATATAGAAAACTCCAAGTGCTAAGGAGACCAAAACTGCAAGTTCACACAAGAATGTGTTCTCACTCTGTTGAAATAGAGTAAGAAGTCTAGTTGTTATAAAAAGATAGCTTTGTAAAAACAGAAAGAGGACACAAATTGTTAATAATAGCATTCAAATATTTAATGGCATCAGACTAGGATAATTCATATTTCTCCAAAATGTAACACCTGGCCAAGACAATGGTTGGATAATGCTAATATTTGCTTCTCATTTTTTTTTGTTTCCATGGCTGATAATACCCCAAAGATTTATTTAAAAATTTAATAAATTTAGGAAGGCTGCAAGTTTATTTTGCTGCCTTAGACCTATCCTATCCCTTCGTCTTTGGTTTTTCTCTCTTTTGGTCCATCATGTTGATACTGAATTTTAACCAGCAGAGTATGGTCTTATTTATTTCCTCTTCTTGGGGGATATAACAACTGAAACCCAGTACTTGCATAAAGAAATTATAGAATATATTCTCTATCCTCCACCTAACCACCCATATTGAAAAGTTGTGTATTTTTTTTTTAACCTTTCTACCATCTCCTTAGATAATTTTTATTTGGCTTCTGTTGCCCTCATTCCACCATGTTAATCTCTCACAAAGAGTCCTAGATCATCATTCCAATGGACATATTTTAATCCTTATCTGAATTTTCAGTAGCACCAACTGTTTTCCTTGTTAAGCAAAACAAATGCACAAAACCCCTCTTTCCTTAAGTTTTGAGACAAAGTATATTCCTATTTTTACTGCCATCTCTCTGGTTGCGCCTTCTCAAACACTTTTGCAGTCTTGCTCTTCCCCATGTTTAAATGTTGGAATTCCTCATGACTATTTTCTTTGTTTCTTGCTTGGTACTCAAACTTGGGCAATCTTGTCTGAGAACAGGCTTCACACAATTTCTCTCTAGGGATGATTCACATGTGTACCTCTAGCCAATGCCTGTTCTCTGATCTGTATATCCAACTGCTGCTTGAATATTTCTCTGGATATCTTTAAGGCACCACAGACCTAGCATTCTAGAACTGAAATAATGAACTCATCCCCGAAATCTGGCCTTCTCCCTACAATTTCCTATTTCGAGGAAAGTTTCTATTATTGATGCAATCACACATTTCAAGAACTCAGGGATCACCTTTTATTACTAACTCATCTCATCCTCTCCCACCACACACACATCTAATGTGTCATCACACACATAATTTTGCCCCCCAAATAGCATTTCAATTCCATTCTCTGCCTTCAACCAACATGCTTCTTGTCCAATTCATCTTTCCCCTAAATTACAGAAATAATTTCTTTAAAAAAAAAAAAGATTTTATTTATTTATTTGACAGAGATAGCCAGCAAGAGAGGGAACACAAGCAGGGGGAGTGGGAGAGGAAGAAGCAGGCTCATAGCGGAGGAGCCCAATGTGGGGCTCGATCCTAGGACTCCGGGATCACGCCCTGAGCTGAAGGCAGACGCTTAATGACTGAGTCACCCAGGCACCCCTAAATTACAGAAATAATTTCTTAATGGGTCTCTGAACATTAACTATTATTCCTATTCAAACCATTCTACTCACTTCAGTAATTTTTTTTCAATTTTTTGTTTAAATTCTAGTTAGTTAATATATAGTGTAATATTGATTTCAGGAGTAGAATTTAGTGATTCATCAGTTACATGTAACACCCAGTACTTAGAGTGATTTTTAAATATAAACCTGATGCTTATTGATTATCTCATTAACATCCTTTGATCGATTCAACTGCTTTCACAATAAAGAGAGAAGTCCTTGCTTTGACATTCAAGGCTAAGCGTATTTAGTTATTGCTTGTTAGTCTGAAATGGTACAAGATCATTAAGAGTTAAGAAGATGTTTATAATTGTTCAATAAACATTAAAATCTGTCTAAATTATATACGTTCTGGAAAGAGGATCTGTCTAGCTACACCAGTAGAGCGTTTAGTTCTAAATAATGGAACCCAAGATGACTTCAAAGAAAAGCTGGCATAGAAAAGATGAGAATTTTGTTATAAAAAGAAGCTGGAGAGGTCGTTTTAGTCTAAGAAGGAGGAACATAAGCAAAAATACAGTAAGAATCAGAGAATGTTTTGTTTGGACTAGGAGGGATCAAAATTGGGCATACTACCAAAAGATTCACATTTGTTATGTTCTTATATAACCATTTCCATGCTTGTCACCAAAGCACTCTCCCTGAAGCATTCTTTTTGCTGCTTTGTAATGATACAACAAAACTTTTCTGTGGTCAGAGATTTAGATCCCAGAAGAACAGGCAAAATAAAATGAGACTTTGTTTCATTCTCTTTCTTGGAGGACTCATCAAAAGGCTTCCCAGAGATACTAAAATCACTACTGAACTTCCAATTCATGTACTGTCATATAACAATATCTATAATTACTTTTCTATTACTTATTTAAGTAGATAAAGATATCTGAGCAAACACTTAAGACAATGTCAAAATGACAAATATTTCTGTTAATTGTAAGAAATATCCTATAGTCTAAAAAATGTGTCCTACATAATTATACACTGTATTTCTTGTCTATGTCAGGGTGGCAATACCTCAAAAGAAAAATAATTGTGAATCCCTGTGAAGTTTGTGTGTTTGAGACGCTCATATATATGTGTTGAAATTTCAGTGTTTGAGGCATAGTCCATATTTTAAGAAAAAACTAATTTGAAAAAGACTTTCAGCATTATTCAAATTCTATTTTTTATTGTTAGAAGTTAAGACTTGACTTCCCTTGCGGATATAGTAAAGGCTGGAACTCATTCTGAATTACTGTAAAGTCTGGAGATAATGGAAATTTAAAATAAAGTCACCAGAATTAATGTCATTTAAAAACACCAACCCATGAGCAAACTCATCAAAGATATACTGTTGTTTATACATTCTTCAATTTCTTTCTTTCTTTCTTTCTTTCTTTCTTTCTTTCTTTCTTTCTTTCTTTCTTTCTTCAGAAGTGCTTTGTAAGGAGTTAAGGTTTACTATTCTGGGGCAATAAGATATACTGAAGAATCACCATAGATCACCCCCTCTAACTCAATTAATGCCTAGGTGAAATTAGTTATTTTTTTCATTCTAAAACGACCACCAATTCTCAATGCCCTTGATATTTTTCCAAAAAAGATTCTTTGTGAATAGAAGCATTTGGAAATGGTACTAGAACTTTATAAGTATTTGCCACTAATAAGTCACTATTTTTATAAATGCATCTAAAAAGGGATAACTAACAGTTTGGCAATTTTCACATGTTAATCTTTACATATAACCATGTACATTGTATGCATATGAACTTGCTTATAATTTGTGAAACAATGATACTGCTCCTATTGCAAAAGCAATCTGCATGGAGGCAAGTCCTTGATAGTTCAAATGTTGTAGAATATGGCTGCTAGGGTTCCATGTTCCACAGGGGCAATGCTCTCACTGGGCTCCCATCTCACCAGGTCCTCACTGAATTCCAAGGACCACTTCTACTAATGGGCTGACAGTTATGACCCTGATATACTCTCCATTACAGCATGAAAATCAGACTTATTAAATTGATGACTAACCAATTTAGAAAGTCTGTGAACCTTTTTTTTTTTTTTTGTCTAGGACATTAAGGAAGAGAAAGATTATTTTCAAGGCCTCTTGGAATCTGATTCTGTTTATTTATCTTGATTGACTAATATCATGATGAATTTTATTTATAGATACCACCCATATAAAAATAGTTAAGTCTTCTATTTCATCATTTCCTCAATTTAAGCATACACATTTCAACATAGATATCACAAATAAGCCTCAGGGTACAACATGCACATTTAAATTTACACCTATCAAACTATTTTTACAAACCAAACCTTTAGGGAATCAAAAATTCCCTTCGTAACTACTTATTATAACTACATTTCGAGACCTAAAATTAGACTGTCCCTTTGTTTGATGCAGCCAACTGTATTTTTGATGTGCTTTTCCGAAACGCTGTTAAGAGTAAGAAAAGTTGTTTATGGTGAGATCCACAATATTTTTAGATCACTTATTTAAGTCAACAGATACCCTGCTGCTTATTGTGTCATTTTAGAGGATGTGGTTGTACAAAATGCCAACGACAGAATATTTGCAGTATTTCTCTGACACTCAGAGAAGTTAAGAGTAGGGGTTCTTCAAATATGCTAGGCAAGCATAGGGCTGCCACAATTTCAAATTCAATGAGGTCAGTCAAGTCCAATAGTTAATATTCAACTGCATTTCAAAATGTTTAAAAGTGCAGACTCTTCATTAAGTCCTGCCTATAATTTCTAAGATACAAGGAAGAAAAATCCACAGTCTCTGCTTGCAAGCCATCTTACGGTCTATTGGAGAAGAGAGAAACAGAAGGTAGAGGTTTAATACCGTCAATGTGATAAGTATTGCTATGATCGGATGAAGTCAGGATAAGAACTCTTCCAGAAATGGCATCTAATCCAGCCTGAGAGAAATGGAAAAATCTTCCCAGAGTAGACGCACTATGTTGATACCTGAAGGGTGGATAGGAGATAATCATGTAATGAAGGCATGGGAGAGCCAGAGCTTTTCAAGGTGAACAGCTAGGTCTAAGTTTTTGGCTGGGTAGTAAGAAAGCAAAAGATACCAATATTTGTACATGAAGTTTAAAAACCAAAGTCAAAAAACAAAACAAAAAACCCAAAAAACAAAACCCAAAGGCTAAGCAAAAGAAAGCAAGATCCATCATGAATCTTCAGCCAGACGAACTTATTACAGTCATTTTTCTCTAACATCAGACAAGATTAACAATGTTGTAGAGAGGGAAGTGGAGTAGAAGTATGAATCCAGAAAGTGGGAACCCCTGTTTCAGAAATTACCATTCACAAACAGCACCAAGGAGGCAAGTGGAGGCAGGTGAGCATCATATCTGTTTTCTTGACAACTAGTGAAGTGTTTAATGATAGTGAACTGTTCAACTGTTGATCATTTAGTTAGGAGAGAGATTTGTCCAAGCTCTGACATTCTCTTTTCATATAGAGATTATCTTCAATAACCCAGGACACGCATTCCTCTGGAGTGGAGGGAGGAGCAATGGACTTCTGTAGAGTAGGAGATGAAAGGAAAGGAAATGTACTGGATCAAAAGAGTCAATACGAAGAAGCATAGTGGAGACATTAGTAGGATGAACCAGGGTTTTTGGCAGTTCCTAGAATCTTTGTGAATTATAGATTTGCACTTTGTTTTGATTACAAACTCTGGCTCAGGAATGGAGATAGGCCATATTTAACCACGAGATAATAGGCTGGCTTCTCTAAGTTTCCCAACGATGTCCAAATGACAAAAAGTGTGATCCAATATTTACTCTGCACTCTTAAATAGATATGTGAGAAATTGAGCTGGCATGTCTCTCAGAAGGTAGATTGATTGGACTCAGACCAGCCGTCAGAGGGACATGGTAGAAACAGCACACACCGAGGGTCAGGAGCATAAACGGCTCTATCTCAGAGCTGCGGTCATATATCAGAATCAAAGCAAATCCTGTTCAACAAGATAAAAAATATGAATTCCGTGTTTATACATGTGAAAAAGAAAAATGGGGATTTATATTTAAAGAAAAGATCACTTTAAAATCATAACTAATATGTGAATATTCATTTTTGTGTGCCTACTGAATTCCATCTGAGTACATCAGTTACCACTCTGTTACAGAGAGCAGGATAGAGAAGTGAATTATAATGTAACAACTGAATAGAGAAATCATGAAAGGTTGCCAGAGATTATTGAGTATGCCCAGTATGCAGTGGAGATAATGAGTTTGTGTTCCACCAGTGGAATGGTAAATACTTTGACTAATGAACATGTAGGTGTTTGGACTGTATGATGTGGTAAAAAGACAAGAAGGTAAAGAAGTTGGCATTCATAAAATTGAATGAAATTATACACGAATAAGGTCTTCTATAGGAAGTATAGCTATGAGAGGAAATCATTAAATCAAGGGATTGTGGGTCTTGACAGAAATCAGTGGTAGAAGTGCACTTTATAAGTATACTGAACTGTACTTGTTCAGCTGAGACCCTCTAAAATAAAAATTCTTCACATCAACAAAAACTCAACACGACGTATTTGCAGTTCAAGTGCTGGTTTTAACAGTCATGAAAATAGATGGAGACAGATTTCCATTGTCCAATTTTAAGTGAATGGTATATTATTTAGCCTCTTTTTCAGGAAGAATGTAGGAGATTAATTCTGTCTGACTTTTTGCAAATTTTTGGGCATGGGTTGCAGGCTTTTACTTTAATTCATAAACTCTACTGGTGCATGAATACAGCTTTGCCTATATACACAATGGTCCAGGGGCTAGTTTTTGTAGTTTCCAAGTCACATTCGAATTGCCTACCAGTAAAGAGAAAGCAATCAATAGTTATGAGTATTATAAATGTACATTTTTAAATAATAATGCCTTTTATTTGGCTTTTCTCCTTTTCATGTCTCATGTGCCTTTAAGAAAATGGTAATAGCAAAAGATGACCATTCACACTGTCAAGAATTTTAAAATGCATTTTCAAGATTGCTTGGAGAAAGCAATTGAAGAATTTTTTTTAATTAAAAGCTTCACTTAAAATATTGAATAATTTTCTAATCAATATACTTCTGAAGGACTAAATATGTACTGAAAAATCCAAAATACTTAAGGGTATCTTTTTCTTGGAAAATTGGCTTTGTCTAATCAAGAGTCTTTTTTTCTCTTTTTCTTTCTTTCTCTTTTTTTTAATTCAGGCCTTTACATTGCCAGTCTGGGAAAGAAATAAAAGTCCTCTCCAAATTCTATTTATAAGGACATTGTCATTTCCATGAAGAAAAAAGAAAAGAAAGGGAAAAAAAAAACCCTCAAATCTGCTATTTTTGGTTAGATATCCTTTTCCCCTTTCTTTTGCGCTGAGGAAAGAAATGCTATTTTCATGAATAATATTGGACTAAAGTCTCAACAACCCACTTTCAAAGCCATTAAAAGGTGTTAAAAGGTGAACTTTCATTTGTATATAGAAAAAAATGCTATGAAAACATAAAATTTGCAAAACCCACATAATATAAAAACTAAAATGTCCTTTAGATTAAAAAAAAATCACTAAACTTCCCTTATGACATATTTATTTGAGTGGCTGAGTTAATGTCATCTGACAACTGTTAACAAGAAAACTGTGGTGTTACATTAATGGTCAGCAATTGGGGCAGCATATTAGAACTGGTTTTTTCCATAGAAACATATTGGGAAAGAGGCCATATTTAAGAAATACAGTTTGGAGAAAGTGGATAAGTGAAAACCACGGTGTGGTTTCTTGGGTCTTAAAGCAAGAAGTGGACATCTCTTGGTAGGTCTTATAAGTAAGAAAAATAGAGCAGAATAGGAAAGCAAGTGGATAGAAATTTTTTCTTAGCCATACAGTTAAGGTTTATCACTACCCTTAGTGAACCAAAACTGGGCTCCATTGCCTTTTCCTTTAGGGTTAATTATTATATAAGAGTACCTATGGTAAATGATAGCATAGGTCTCTGTACATTCTATTAGTTCAACATTCTCAACAAGATCTTGATACAAGGATTCAATCTAAGGTGAAAAAGAGAAAGATTTGGTGTAAGGAGAGAGAACATGAATAGAAAATATATTTATTAGTCTCTACCCCTCCCTGGTTCCTGGCAAAGAGTTCCTAAAACCCTTGTAATTTCCTAAGTAATAAAAACACTAGGAGCATCTATTCTAATGTTTGTTTTTGACCCCATCCCTGACACAAGGCTCCTAAAATACTTGTATGTCCTAAGTGACAAGACTGTGGGGGAACATCTTTTGTTCTGTTGAGGTTTCTGAATGGGGGCTGATCACTGGAAAGACTAAACCATGATTAAGAGCTTAGAATTTTCAAAGTCACCCAGAGATGGGAAAGGGGCTAAAAATAGAATTAATAATTTATCGTGCCTACATGAGGAAGTCTCCATAAAAATCCCAATAGTGTGGGATTCAGAGAGTGTCCAAGTTGGTTAGCACATCCATATATCTGGAGGGTGATAGACCCCAGTTCCATGAGGACAGAAGCTCCTGCACTTGGGACCTTCCCCGACCTTGCCCTATGTATCTCTCTTCATCTGGCTAGTCATCCGCATCCTTTTTCATATCCTTTAACAAACAGGTTTATTAAATATTTAATACACTTTAATAAACTGGTTAATAACTGTTTCTCTGAATTTTGTGAGCCACTCCAGCAAATTAATCAAACCTGAGGAGGGGGATGTGGGAACCTCCAATTTGTGGGCAAACTGAATAGAAGTTGTGGGTAATTTGGTAACCTACTACTTGTGATTGGCGTCTGACATGTATGGGAGGGGGCAGTCTTATAGGATTGAGGCTTAACCAATAATATCTGACAGTAGCTCTGGGTAGAATGGAGTTAGGGTATAGAACAATTGCTGATGTTGCAGACAACTGCTTCGTATGGGAAAATGCCCACCACACATTTTGTAACCCTAAGTGTCGGGAGGAAAGTGTTTCTGTGAGTAGTAAAGGAGATGCTCAGGTGAAAGAAAAACATGGTAGGAAGAAGTGAGTTTTTTTCCCAATATATGAGGTGGAAAACCAAGTTTTTGTTTTTGTTTTTGTTTCTTTTCTATTACAGAGAAACTTAACAGGTAAAACTTATAGGTGGTTGGTATTTGTCAGACTATTACTAAACACTTTAGAGTACTTGCCATTTGAATCTAATAACAAGAGGAGGACGATATGGTTCGTACCCTTTTCGTATAGTTGGAACTGAGGGCTCGGGGGTTAAGTAACTTGCCACTGCCACACTGCTCAGGTGGGGCTCAGTGGCCAATTCAGGTATTCCAGATCCAGAGACTATGCACTTAACCCCTCTCCTCTTGGGCACATATTATAAAGATACAGACTGAGACACATTTAGGAATGTCTCGAGATAGAGGGATAATTTTAAGTGAAGTTAGGTCCAACATATAATAAAAATAGACAGAACTATTAGGCCCCATAGTATGACTTCTTGAAACAAGAGTCAGCTGCCCAGAATAGAATAAACATGTAAAGCATTGCCGTTTAGAGAATTTTTGCTTATTGAGATTTGCTTATGAGTAGGTACAATAAAAAGTTCGTGTACATGAAGTAAAACATTTTGTATTATAAAGAATGTTAAATATTTGGGTGTGAGGGATCTTAAAAAATAAAAGGGATGAGATATTTATGGTACATTAATTTTTTTTGTATAGTAGAATTCCTAAAGCAGTATTTTAAGGTTATAGAGGCAATTAATAAACACTGAAAGTGAGAAGAAACAAGTTTTCTTCCATGGAATGAAAATGAGCAACTGGAACATTCAGATCAGGAAAAAGGAAAGTCCAGGATGTTCGGTACAAGATCACTGAGTTATCTAAGAATAAGGCATTGTTAATAAACTTGAGAAGTTAAACAATGCCTTGGTATTTTCATGGTATTAAACACCAAGAAAATATCACTAAACAAGGAATGAATATTGCACTGATTATATCTAAACAATAAAATAAGAATGATAATGTCATTTGAAACACAAAACAGAGTAGCTAAAGTTAAGGCATGTTTGCTTAAAGTTGACATAGAGGGATCATTTCTAAATGAATAGAGTTTACATACATTTTACTGATGATCTATAATAATACAGATATAATATGCTATTTTATGACTATTTTAATTGAATGAGAAAAGTGGGGAATTGCAAACTATTACTGACAGGAATTTGGCAACAAAAACACATTTTTCCCCCCGATAATCTAGAGTCAAGCATAGAGTAGTTGATAAATACTTGCTTAATAAAAACAGTATGGTTAAGGGGATTTTATCCCAAGAAAATAATCACATCACAAGGCAATTCACTTTTTATGTTTTGCAAAGGAGTAATCAAAAGGCAACTATTACTCTATTTTTATTATTCAATTCTTCCTCCACTGCTCACTAGTAATCTGTGTTTCGCTGAAAAACTATTTTTATAACTTAAACACCATGAAACACCTCACATATCAACTACTCCATTGAATTCATATTTAGCAAAGACCTATTGTTTTTCAGTTGCTACATTATGTTTTTCATGTGCTCATTTTAGTGAAATGATTCAATAAAAATAATAAGAAAATAGTGGTAAGACCTGGGAGCTAATTTTCCAACCCAAGGATTATGAAATACATTGATTCTATAAAATCTAATAAAACTGATTCTGTTTTTACTCCAATGTTTAGATGAATTATATTACCATCTGATCTTGAGGGGACCCTAGGAATAATATAAAAAATTATCAAGCCTTAAATAAATATACAAGATTTGGTAATAAGCATAGGACAGATACAAAAACATATTATTTGCTACATATTTTAACAAGACCCACACCTTTAATATAAAGGGCCAATTAGCTAGCTGACCCCTTCCAAATATTTTCCTTAAAATGACTTCATAGTTTAAATTTTTCACTTAGGAAAGAATAATAACAAATCCTGAAAGAAATAAAAATTAAAGGTGAAATTTAAGAATAAAAATCGAAGGATTCCAAAGGTTTCATATAATTTTTGTAATTTATACATGTAAGAGAATTCAATACAAGGCTATTTTGAAATTAGAAAGGCAAAACGTCATGTATATATAATTGACTTGATTTTCCAATATCTGTATTTCTCATCAAGTGTATAAAATGGCTACCTTCTAGCATCTTTCACAGAGCTTGTAATGTAGTAATATATGTTGTTAAGTTTATATCAGATGGGTGAAGAATCAATTTTAACCCTTTTAGAAATATCCAATTTTTTTCCGCAGAATCTATCTTGAATACTGGCTATACATTTTTTTTTTTTTTTTACTTTAAAATATACCAAACCTAATAGAGTGTCTTTGCCTCAAATGCCTGCTCCCTCTTGAAATTTCTTTATGTTGATGACATCATTCTGTTCTAACATCTTTTACAATCTCCTTCCACTTTCAGTTAATTTTTATTTTTTATTTTTTTTAAAGATTTTATTTATTTATTCGACAGGATAGAGACAGCCAGCGAGAGAGGGAACACAAGCAGGGGGAGTGGGAGAGGAAGAAGCAGGCTCCCAGTGGAGGAGCCTGATGTGGGGCTCGATCCCATAACGCCGGGATCACGCCCTGAGCCGAAGGCAGATGCTTAATCGCTGTGCCACCCAGGCGCCCCTCAGTTAATTTTTAGTTATATCTTTATTTCAAAGATGACTCTCAAATCAATTCCCACAGTCTAATATCTACAGTCCTCAACTTTGCTTTGAAAGGCATTGAACATATCTCAACTGTAAGTTACTCTACTTGCTGTACCCTTTCTTTACTACTCTTATTTAATTGTTTATACTGTTCATTGGCTGATGTTCCTAGTTCCAAAAAAAATAAATGTCTTTTAGCTAAAGACGAAAGGGATTTCATAAGACGTACGGATAGTACATAGAGTCTTTAATGTGTTTAAAAGTCTGAGCTTCCATGAAGAACTCCAAAACTACACAAAAGTGGGCCACCAATGAGCAAGATTAGCCATGACATAAAGCACTCCAGGATCATATTGTCTGTGATCTACGTTGACAAAATGCTCAGTCTCTCCCCCTAACCAACACAATGCTGCATAGCTTGCCGTTAGTGCACTAATAAGAGCAACTTACCTTATACCTAGAACTCGATGCAACAAAGTCTGGGAAATGCAGTGTTTAGTTTTCAGATCGAGGCAATACAAGAAGCAATACTAGTTGCGGTGAGTGTTGAGCAGACAGATTCATAATTGCCATCACATACTGTAAACAAAATTATATTTAAAAAAACCAATCTCATCGTGAAACTACTATTCTTCTGCCAAAGTATCTTAAATTAACCATTGTCTAAAGACTGAAATCCAAACTTTCTTATCAATCTTCCTTTACATAATCATTTATTTGCTCAAAAAACGTCCTATAGAATCCAACTTTGTTTAGTATTCTTCTAGGCTCTTATTTTAAGAAATAATATGTACCTTCCTGCTATCAAAGTGTTTAAACTGCAGATAGGGTGCTATGTAAAATAAATAATAGGCAAAGTAAGCTAGAATGATATAACAATGTTCTATAAAATGTCCCTTGAGACATGAAAGGAGTAACGTGAGGTTTAAAAGGCAGAGGTGAGGAAACTCTTCAAAGGTCCATTGGTATTTCAGCAAGGTTCTGAACCATGAGAATATGTTGTCCTGCTTACCATGTAACCCCGGTGTAGAGAAACAAAGATAAGCAGGATTTATAGGCTGTGTAAAGATATGAGAAAATGGACTATATAAAAGAGAATGAAAAAGTTGGAGAATGGTAAGTCCTTAGGAATGACTAAAAAGTTGGCTTCATTTGTTGACATAACGAGGTGATAAGAGGATGAAGAAGAATCTCATCAGCTTTACTAATGGTTTAAATTGTGTCATACGAGTGGTTGAGAGGCACTGAAGGAGTTGGAACAGTGATGGATGTATTATTCATATAAGCAGGATAGGCCATAGAGTGAAAAGTGTGGGACTAAAGCCAGGTCGAGCACTTGGAAGTAATTACTCTAGGGTCAGATCCAGATTCAGGCAGTGGTTTTGAGTATTAGAAGGAGTCTGTGCTTTGAAAACAAATGAAGATGTAGTGATATCATGACTCAACTTAGATGGTCTTCGGTATTGTTGCTTATTTACTAAGAATTCCCTGATCTCACTCCAATAATTCTGACCTTCCTTGACCCTTGTTTGTTTCATGCCTTTGTACATTTCTTTCCCTCTGCCTGGAATAGCCTGTCATTCTTTTCTGCTCAGATTTCTACCTAACAAGATCTAGCTCAAAGGAGTTTTGCTTTGTAAATCTTCCTTCACTCCATGGCAGTAATGGACATTCCCTCTTTACTGCAGGAAGAAATCTGCCTTCTTTCCTAAATAAAAGCACAGACATATTACACTGTAGTATTTGTTTGTGGGCTACATTCCCACTTGGCTATGAGTTTCTAAGGGATAGAGGCTATGTCTTAATTTGTGGAATGTTGCAGGTTTTTGAGAAATGTGGAAAACTCATATAAATTAACATAAAGTATACAAATGTTTTCTGGGATACATAGGACAGCCTAAGAAAAATACCAATATAATAAATATGTTGACATTCTTCCCACTTCTCTACTCTCTTTTTATACTTAATTGGTCATGTTTCCATTTAGGCAATATTGATATAAACATATAAGATGGATTTATATACTTTCAAACTAGTGGGCATGTAAATGACCAAAGTTCAGTCATTTAGTTAATTAGCAAAGGCAAATCAGCATTTTACTTTTGTCTTTGGCCAAACCTCACCACTCTTTGTTTCACAAATATGACTTTCATTTCCTTTCAACAGAATAATGTGTGGCGAAGGCCCAGGTCATTTTTAACTACTATTTTTTTCTCTTAATCAGTTTTCTTGTCTTCAGCCTCATTTTCCTTTAGTCAGTTCAGATGTTTCCCATTGTTCATACCAATTCAAAATTACAATCTTCAACTCTGTTTTCTAAGGTAGCCACTCATCAAATTCTTTTATTTCATATTTATGTTTTACATATTCTGTTTCTTTATATTCTTGGTTACATGCTCCTTCCATGACTATCCATTTATCACTTGATCCCTTTTCCAGAGTGATAACTTCTGCCACAAAACATGTCCTATTAAAGTCTATCAACTACCAAATCCAATAAAAAAAATCTTATTTGGAACCATTTCCAAAGGAGAGAGAGTCAGAGAAGAGAGAGAGAGAGAATAAAATATTCTAAAACATTACTGTTTTTTTCTATTCTATCTCTTACACAAATTAAATATACTCGTGCACCATTCTGTCTCAGGTAAGCTAATTTTGCTTCACATTGGTAACCTGACCTGGGATTGTTCATAGAACAGCTTGCACTTCTGTAACAGGAGGACATATTGAAATAGCTTGTTGGATAGGAATTTGTGAGGGAATTTGTGGATAGGCAGATATGCTGTTGGTCAAATGATGATTTTACAGATTAGTTGCTATGTGAACACTGGTGAATTATTTACAGTCTCTAGTTTCTTCAAATGTAAAAACAAACAAACAAAAATAGATAATATCTCCCTCATGGAATTTCTGTGAAGTTTGGAAGTAATATGTACATACTAAACATATAAACTGTAGTTAGAAAATATTTGGCATAAACCTATCCAAATAATACATGTTACTTGCATCTACATGTATTTAAGCATAGCAATTCCAGGTTTTCACCAGGTAGCAAAATATAAATGTCTTATTGTCTAGCTTGGAACTCTTCTTATAAAGCCATATTTAGGTTGAAATCGAGCAAATGTTCGACCCTACTTGGCAACAGCGACTGTTGGGTCAACATTAGGAATAAGGTCAAGACTGTCTATTGAAAATAAAAAGGAAGTTCTAGCTAAAAAGCAGCTTCACATAATAGAAGTTGGATGTTAATATTAGGATCCACAGACAATTTTGTTTATGAAAATAGTAGTAGTGGGGCACCTTGGTGGCTCAATCGGTAGGCGTCTACCTTCAGCTCAGGTCGTGATCTAGGGGTCCTGGGATGGAGCTCCACATTGGCAGGCTCCCTGCTCAGGAGAAAGTATGCTTCTCCCTCTGCCACTCCCCACCCCCACTTCTGCTTTCTAATAAATAAATAAAATTTTTGAAAAAAAAGAGAAAATACTAGTTATTTCAAGTTGCTTTTATAAAGAAATGAATCCATATACTTTTTATGTATGATTAAATTATATGTTCAAATATATAAACTACTAACATCCACATAATATGTATAGTAGACTTTTAGGTTGGTTAATATAATACAGAATGAAGAATAAGTCTGAATAAAATATAATACATAATCTAATTTTTATCAATTTTGATAATGGTTTCCTTTAGTCGGTTCAGACATTTCCCGTTGTTAGTACCAATTCGAAATTATAATGTCCAACTCTGTTTTCTGTTTTCTAAGGTAGACGCTCAGCTACCTTATGTTTAAAATACATGGTAATGAAAAAGAATTAAAAATTCAGTGGGAAAGATGGAGAAAGGATTGAGCATTTATTAAAAACTTACTACACATCACAGGCAGTGCTGGATACCTTTACCTACATTAATTCTTTGAGTACTACTGAGGGAGAGAGTATTTTTCCTGCATTTCACACGGGAGCAAAGGAAGCTCTGAGAAGAGTGTTCCCTGGCAATATGGAGCAGTCAGTGTTTTCAGCTGCCGGGCTCTACACTACACAAACTCATGAGGGAGTTCGGTTTAACATTTATGACTTAACGACTTTCTATGATAGAGAATAGTGAATTTTAAAGTTTATAATTTGGAAAGTTCAAGAAAGATATGTCTTCTAATTTTTCTAAAACATGAAAGAACAAAACTGTCATAGTTTCTATTGCTATGTAACAAATCACCACGAATTCAGCACTGTGAAACAACATAATTCTGTAACTAAGAAGCAAATTCACATGATTGAGTTCTCTGCTCAGTGTACCACAGGTTGAAGTCAAAGTGTATGATAGTCTAAGTTCTCATCTGGATCCTGGGGTGGGGAAATCTATTCCCTAGCTCTTTCTAGTTGTTACTAGAATTTAATTCCCTGTAGTTGTAGGATTGAGGTCTCTTTTTCCTTGATAGTGGTTAGCCGCAGGCCACTCACAGGTCCTGGAAGTTGTCTACAGTTTCTGCCACATGGCCCTCTCCATCTTCAAGCCAGGGATGGTGCTTTGAATCCTTTCCTTACTTCCAATCTAGGACTTCCTCTTGTGTCCCCCACTGAAGAAAATCATCTACTTTAAAAGGGCTCACATAATCAGGTCAAGCCTTCCCGGACTACTTCCCTATCTTGAGTGCAACTATGTCTTCTAACATAACCCAATCACGGGAGTAAAATCCATCACCTTACTGTCCCAGGGAACAGCAGTACAACAAAGGGATGGAAATCTTAGAGAGCATCTTAGAATGCTACAACTGAGAGTGAATCATAGAGCTTCTAGAGCTTCTCAAATTCTACAGCTTCTCAAAAGTGATGTTTTATAATGCCATTTTAAATATAAAACACTAGTGAGAATCATTTATAAAGTATATCAGCTTTGGAACTCTTCAAAAATTCCAAAAGGAGATGATGTGCATTATATGACTTATACCTTTATGTGACTTTTTAATCACTGCACAAAAGAAGCATGTAACAAAAGAACCCCAAACCAAAAGTGCACATTTGTTTTGTATTGTGAGTGTTTGAATGGAATTAAAACAAACAAAAAACTAATAACTTTTTTCTATTGTTTTCACACTGGTAGATTTTTTTCCCCTAAGAATATGTGTGATTCTAGCAATGAAGATATAAAGATACTGTGTTTTTGTGTGTGTGTGTTTTAGATGATTGTTTGTTTTCTTCTAAGAACTGCATTTATTTCCTAACTTAACAATCATCATCATCATCATCATCATCATCATCCCTTACTCCAATAAGGGCCATGATGAATCTCTGTGTCAAAGTCTTTTCCAGCCCAATAGGGGGCCATTAATGAAGTCTTGTGTAGGGTAGAAATGTTTAGGCCCTCATACCACCACCTTGCTCTGTCATTGCCTGAGGGCGATGGAAGAAGGGTATAACATCAGTTTAACAGATGAAATGGACTCTTGTTATTAATAGCTGGCAGCCAGGAACTAACCTCACTTCTTGAAAAGAGTTCTGAGAGAACACCTCAGAATGTACCATACTTACAAAACAAATAATCTAACTTCCATGTGTAGTGTTTACACTGAAGCTACCTTCATAGAAGCACAGGAACAGAAATATTATGACATGTCTGTCAAAACAGTGATATGACAATAAGATATGTACATGTGACTGTTGCAGTTCTTCTAGTATGTACCAATAAATATTTGCTTCAGGATCAGCCAAAACCCATTCTTGTAGTTTATGAAGCATAAGTTGCAATGATTGGCCGTGTTACAATGTGAGGAAAGTAGGAAATAGTGCTGGATTAAAAAAATAAGAAAAAGTATGAGTTATGTTATACAAATGTGTACTTTATGGATATCAGTTAAGGGCATAAGGAATTCGGACATACTGAGATGTGGTTGGCCAATAGAAGATATGGAGAAAAATATTCATATCCCAATGAAATAGGAATGATGCTAGGAATTAGGAGGTGAACTTTCCAAAGTGGCCTAGACAACTAAAACAAATGTGGCTTTATGGACCAGCTAGCCCTGCATAGACAGATGAAAAAGTACAGTTATAAGAAAGTTGTGCAAATATTGTGAAATGATGGGTTTGACCTAATATAATCATGTTTGCCCTGTCAGGAGGAATTTTGCTTGCAGTGAGAAGAACTATTTAAACAGAAAATTTCAAAACTGACACTCGGCTCATCCATCTCCTTAATGCAGAGGACATGAGTGTCTGTGTACATTTCCTTTACTTTCTCAAAAATTCACAGAAGCCCAAGAGAACCATGAAGGGACCTCAGAAATATTATTATTGCTACCTGTGCATGAACTGCCTGAGTTTGTTCAAAGAAAACTTATAGATGAAATAGTTCTGGAATCCTGTAAGTGGCTCTGATCTTTATTAATTCTGGTTTATGTTGGACTAAATTTTATCTGTAAAAAAAAGGTTGTTACAGTCGAATTACTGTGACGATAATGACCAGAAAGAACGAGGATCCCCTTAACCTATAATGGGAAGAAAAGAAGGACTTGAAAAATTAATGGTTTAAAGCATTTACGTATTAACAAGCTTTAGAAGAGGCTCGTGTCGTCACAGATTCCTGGGTATAGTATTAGGAATAACAAATTGGCAAATCTAAAATAGCAGGTAACAAAGACATAAAAATTCCCCAGTGACCTCATGCAATTTCTGAGAGCACTAGGGAGTTGGCTAACTACCTCACTTACATCTCATAAAGTGAGACCTCAGTTTCACCCCTGCTGATCCCTCTGCTCCAGTTTCTATTTTCTTTAATTGGAAAGTCAGGTAGTGACACTGGTTTTGGAAGAAATCCAAGATACTCATGCATAAATTACTGTGTTTTTTAAAACAAAAACCTAGAGCAACAACTCTTGAGAATCTTTAACATTTACATGATATTTGTAAAGAAATAACATTAGGATAATTAGTACAGAATATAAATATTTCAAATGTGACAAGACACAAATATCTTTACATGGAAGCAATGGACACTTAAAGATGAGTTGTCAAGGCAGATTTTTAGAGAAAAGAAATGAAGTGAATTCACTTTCCACCAATAAACTAGAGAGGTAGGGCTCATCTTCAAAGCAAGTAGAATGCCCAACATCTGTGATTAGGAAATATGGCATCTGGGGAATATGGTTGGCTGATATTGAGAAAGAAAGACAGAGCAAGGCCAATCTATCAATCTATAAAATGGAAGCCATTTTCCTAAGTGCTAAACTAGAAATATAAGTTCTTTCTCTTTTTTGAAGCTTTTTTTTTTTTAAAGAAATTGGTCACTTCTGGGTTGTTAAGGGGAAAACATGTGAATGCAGTACCAAATAAAATCTAATAAATCAAAATTGGTATAGATATATACAGTAAGAGCAAAGTTTGGAGGAAAAAGAGAACTCAATGAATGACCCAGACAACAGGATCTATTAGAAATCTCAAAAGAGCAAGATCTTTTTCAGCAGGAATGGACAAGCTGTGTTACAGATAAGGTTGAGATAAAACTAGCCTTAAAGAGAGGATTAGAAATTCTAACAATCAGAAATTTTAAAAAATGGTTAGTATGGTAAGTAGAATAATATCTTCCCAAAGATGCCCATGTCCTAATGCCTATGTCCATGTAGATGTCCTAATCGCCTAGTTAAGAAATCTAATGTTTATGTTGAGTGCACGGTACTATTACATTGGATTACATACATAATGGCTTACCTCTACACCAACCTAGCTGGGTGGAAATAGATAAGAAGTCAAGGTTTGGAGAGTTTATTTTCTAGAAAGTTCCCAAAGTCAGTCTTTGAACCTAGGTGTGCATGTTTCTCAACTTAACACTTTGCTGCCTTACTACCTTTAACTGAGTGTGCCAGGTCCTGTATTAGACGTTTGAACCACCTGGGTTGTTTGCGGTTATGCAATTTCCAGGAACATATGATTCACCTGCTGTCAGAAGCTAGCTGTAGCCTTTGAGGGAATTATACTCTTAAATTTGAGAAACTGATTTCATATACAAAGCTTGGGTAATGTCCCTTTATCCGAAAAATATTTCTCTCATTTCAACAGAATCTTAAAAGACGTCCATGTTTTCCAAAATTTAGAAAAGAAAACAAGTCACCTTTTCCTTTATCAGATAAGCTGAAGAAAGCTAGATTAATTCGTCTATGGTTAAATAACACATTAGTAGTAAATCCATAAAGGAGGCAGCTACTCTAAATCATCCTCTGGTTGTCCCTTAATTTTGTGGTAGATGTATGCTGACATCTACTAAATAAAGTTAGATCTCTGGAAAGAACTGAGCTGGGAGGGAAAGGGAACACAAGTGACATTTTCCCTTGATATTTTCCTTGCATAAGACCTTGGAACAAGCCGTCACCTTTCCACAGCTCTAAAGCAACCTTTATTTTACATGCAATGCATGTTCAGTAAGAGGTTCAGAAAGAGGAAGCGATTAATGATACTTCTGTTAGTGACGAGAAGCTGCATCTGTCTCTTTTAAAAAATGTTTCTTCTTTTACAAAGTGATGAGGTTAAATGAGGTAATCCCTAAATCTTTTTTTTTTTTTTTTTTTTTTGTCATCTGAAATGTCTTTGTACTGCACTCCACAACTATCAGAGAATACGGAAGTACCTGATGGACAGGTGTGTCTCTGATCAAACAGATTGGAGCATAAACATTGTGTTTAGTTGTACCGACACCTCCAGGCCGCTGCAAAACAGACTTGGGAAAATCACAAGAGAGCGAAGGAACGGCTCACCAGGAAGAAAGCAGACTGTCTGAAATCCCTGGTTTCAATGTCTCACCCCTCAGAATGAAATGATTTCAACATTTAGATTCTAGAGTTGTTTTTGCCTAATGTGGTTGTAGTATTTCTTTTTCCTTTCCAATTTGAAAAATTTAATCCTTTATTTTGAAATGGTGGAACAAAACATCAAGTCAGAAAGATTCTTTTTTTTGCTATATGTCAGTTGTCATTGAAAATTAGGTGCTTTACCTTCTGTTATGCCATTGGCAAACCATGTATATGAGTCTTTTAGTTCACATAATGACTAATCTCTTCCATTAATGTTAATAATGCTTACATAATTGAAATGTAGTTGTGTAGGTTGTCCTTGGTTTATAGACATTACTTTCTATAAATGAACAGTAATTATTGGCTATGTAATTCCAAACTCTTCATGGTGATTAGCTACTATTCTGGTGAAAATATAAACATAAAAACGCAGCATAAAATTGTATATACATTTATTTAAAAATCCTCTGATCTTACAGTGCCACAATATAAAAGAAGAGGAACTTCATACTAGAATGGCACAATTCTCAGAAATTACATAAAATGGAAAAGGAGTACTTACAATGAAACAGATGGTTACAGAAGCAGCTGTGTGGTATCATTTCTGAAGTGTGTTAGACACATATGTGGATGGGAATATGGAGTGTGTAGGGGGAGAGAACTGTGACTGTACATGGAAATAAGAAATTGATGGGGTTTTGGCTTTTCTACCATGAGATTAAAACATGAGGGCCAGGGATTCCTTTACCTTCAGGTACTTTCCTAACCACAAAATGGAGGGGGGATGTTGCCCTTACATAAACTTTGCTTAAAAAATGCACTGTAATAGCTTTCCCTTTCCTGTTTATTTAAATTCATTCTATTGTCTGGATTTTTTTTTTTTCAGACCCCTACATGTATTACAAATTTAGTGTTTGGAAGCCACTGTTTATGATGGTTAATTGTGTATGTCAACTTGACTGGGTCACAGGGTGCCTAGATATTAGCTTAAACATTATTTCTGGATATGTCTATGAGGATGTTTCTGGATGAATTTAACATTGGAATTGGTAGACTGAGTTAAACAGATTGCTCTCCCCACAGTGGGTGGGCCTCATTCAATCTGTTGAAGGTTTGAATAGAAAGAAAAGTAAGCAAGAGTTATTTGTCTTGGCCTAATTATCTTCAAGCTGGAACATTGTCTTCTTCTGTCTTTGAAACTGAAATGGACTATACCACTGGCTATCCTGGGTCTGGACTTCTCTGTTTCCATGTAACATGAGCCAATTTCTTATAATGAATCTCTCTCTCTCTCTCCCCCTCTCCCTCTTTTTAAGATTTATTTATTTATTCTAGTGTAAGAGAGAGAGTGTGAGTAAGGGGAGGGTCAGAGAGAGAGAGAGAGAAAATCCTCGAGCAGACTCCTTGCTGAGCGTGGAGCCCAACATGGGGCTTGATCTCAGGACTCTGAGATGATGACTTGAGCCAAAATCAAGAGTCAGATGCCCAACCAACTGAGCCAGGCAGGCACCCCATGAATCTCTTTCTATACACACATAATACACATAAATACACATCCCATGAATCTTTCTATACACACATAATACACATAAATACACACCCCATGAATCTCTTTCTATACATACATAATACACATAAATACACACCCCATGAATCTCTTTCTATACACACATAAAACACACGGGCATAGCCTACTGGTTCTTTTTTTTCTGGAGAGCTCTAATATATGGTTCAACATTTACTCTTGTACTCCTCCTTTCAGAAATTTTGTAGTAAGTCATGTAAGGCATATAAGATTTATTAAAAGGCCAATGAATGCAAGTTCACTAATTGCTTCCTTGTGGAAAATTTAAGATCCATCATATGACTGAGCATATACCCTTCCCCCTTTTTTTTATTGTTGTTTGGTTTTATTTTGTTTTTGTTTTAACTTCTCAACAATTAGATGATATGTAGGAAGAATATCTGTCATCCTTGGTTCTTCGGTGATTACAATGAGTAAAATTCCCTGTCAAGTCACAATAGACACACAGCATTCATCAGACATAGATGTCATTCTTGTATAGAATGAGCCACTGAATTTTGGGGATTAGTTACCATTGCATAGGGTAAACTATGCTGGCTGCTAAGTTCGTAGCACATTCATGCAATCTATTATATGCTGGATTTATTACAGCTTATTTTTGTAACAATACTAGGAATTGCTAGAAACTTTGCAGATATTAGAATACAAAGTGTTTTTTTTAGGAAATATTAACTTACTCACTGAATGTGATAGAGTTGGTCACTAAACTCAGGTCTGCCTGATGTACTTTCTAAATAGGCCCTAATAACATTTGTTTTTGCTATTGCTCCTTGTTTCAGTTCATAACTGCACAAAGTTTTGTGGCTTAATATTTTTTCCTCTTTTTCACTTTTTGTTGTGATTGAAGTTATTTTTGGTTGAGATTTGAAAGATAAAGCATACTTTTAGTATTTTGACCCTCAAGACAATGTACTAGAAAGTCATTAAAGCATTTGATAAAGTCATTCATAAAATGATAATAAATATCATGAAGAAATACAGACTTCAAAAAGTGTAATAAATTAAATGCACAACCGTTTCCAAAGGGTGTGCCCCAAAGTTACTGGTCCATAAATTCTACCCAGTGAAGTGCACGAGTTTTAAGGACAACCTCTCAATCAGCCTCTTTGCACAATGGGAAACTAACTACCTTGTCTATTGGTTGTAAGGATTAAAGATACTGTAGGTAAATTATTCAACTTAGCAGATAATACAACCTTAATAAATTTTAAAATGATAGCTTAAAAGGGGGCAATAAAGGCAAAGGAGAGCAATGTGGAAGAGGAGGAGCCAAAGCTCAGTCTTTGGGACTGCCTTACTCAAAGCTTTTAGATGACTAGAATCCTGAAGACGTGCCACATTATTTTTGGACAATTCACAAGTATGAACATGTGCAATTTGTTAAAACATTTCTCTAGATATATAGGGTGATAGGGATCAAACAAGGGGTGTGGTTAAAAAAATAACAAAACCAAATAAAAACTAGAACTAAATAGACACAGGCAAAAAACATTAATGAGCCCAAGACAGAAATAAAAGGCACTTACAACGGGCTTAGAACAGAACAACTAAAATACTGCGTCCACTAAAATGTGTTGTTTGAAGAGGGCTTTGAATGTGAAAGTAAGCAGGTGCACAGCAATTTGAAATTTATCATGAAGTAACTAAAGAGGTTTTATTTCAAAATGAAGAAAAGCTTTAGGGTGGATATGATTATAGTCTTCCAATCTATGAAAGGGATCTTGAAGAAAAGGTTCTTTCTTTAGCTTCAATGAGCAAACAATTTAGGAAGTGGTGTTTACTGTTCATTCAAGGGGACATTTCTTAAACGTTAGAGTTAATGGGATCCCCGGAAAATAGTCATCATGAAATATGTTGCCTCATAGAGAAGTAAATTCCTTGTTAAAGACAGGATCAGAAGTTGCTATTTTGCTTCTTGTGGGATCAAAAAGAGATCAGTATCCACTGGGAGACTGAGCCAGTTGAAATTTAAATATCCTTTTTACTATGAAATAACATGATGACCTTTCCATATACTTCTGTTAGACATTACTCACAGATTCATCAAACGTTTATTAAGCATGTACTATGAGTAAGGCACTATGAACTGATGTTATATGTTCCTCATCTCATTCAATTTATGAAGGAGATAACATCTTTTTAAATTAGGAAAGTGAGGGATAGAGAAGTTAAACAATGTGTGTGTGATCATAAGCTATTATACCAATTTCCCCATGTAGGAACCTAGCAACAGGATTCTAAAATTTGGGTTTTTCATACTTTTCTTTCTAAACTGTAGACAGTATACAAATATTTCAATGTTCCTCATCATGTCTGGCGTGTTTTGTAGAATTATAGTATGATGACACTACATTTTATTATTGAGTCATCTTTACATGATACAGTATTGGGACATAATACACATCTTTGATTCAGTGTAGCTTAGTTCTTACTGGTGTATTACCATTCTTTTCATCTTTATGAAAAGTAAATATGAAAACTTGATTTTAAAATCAGACCTAGGGTTCAGGAGACTTTAATTTGAATGTTATTTGAATGAGTTGTGTCTCAGATTGCTAACATTTCATACTACATTTCTCTTCTCTAATTAAATGACTCAACACTATAAAATCCACTTTTTGAAATGACTGAACACTTCAGGATGTGGTTTTCTTACCCTTTTCTGAGAAAAAAAAAATCAAGCTGCTTGGCCCATGTGATAAAACAATGTAGATAATGTTCATATGGAAAGGTGTAAGATGAAAGTGTGAGAATCATTGCTAGATAGTTCCAATGATGAACCTGGCACTTTCCTACTATCTAAACGCACTTTTAAAAAATTTGAGGAACTCATTATTTTGTTTTAAACAGCAAATCTTTCTTAACTGCTGGCATAATACTTTCATATCCTTTCTGATGAATCAGCAGTCACACTGCCAGTACATTAAACAGCATTTTGCAGATGAGAAGAAACAGAATAATAATTCTGTTGAAGATAACCAAGTAAGCAATATAATACTTGGACACAGATCATTTGTATTATTTAAAACTGAGGATTCTAAACCTGTAATAGCATATACCTTTTGCATTTAAACAGCAAGAAGTATTCTATGCTTTATGGATATACAAGTATAGGTATTTAGAAATACCTGGAGTACACATTTACGGATGTATCACCTGCATTCATATGTGAGTGAAGTTGTGAGCAGTGTCAGCCAGGGTTCAAGGTACATGCACATTTCTCATGCATCCTTAGTCTAAAGAAAATGATGCTTCCTCTGGCCAAGATTTCCTTTTGTGTTTACTGACCCAGGATAAGGAAAATCCTTCTTACTACAGATAAATAAACTTATAATCTAATGCAAAATTATTTTCTACAAAATTATTATTTTAACATTTATTGTACTTATATAGCTGAGACTGAAAATCTTTGGACAGCATCCTGTGACTTCCATATTTGGAACTTCTGAAATTCAGTAGAATTTCCAAGAAAAGACCAGTCAAGATTTTTCATGAATGGGCTGACACTTGGGGGCCAGAAATGTTCTGTTATCCAGAACTCACTGCTGCAGGATGGAGAATTTACCATGGATCTTAGTACCAAGAACACCAGTGGAACTCCCACTTTCAACATCGCCGTCACCATGATTGCCGAGACACTAGTCCTGCTGATCTGCAAAGGTGTCCATGGTGGTATGATCAATAAAATGTTATGAAATAGTCTCCCACCTGCAGCATTCCCAGTACTGACCTCGTCCACCCCTTCTCCCCACCACTCCCCACTGTTTCTGCACCCCTCTCCTTCCCATACACACACATAGATCATTTTTATTTTGGGGGCCACTAGCCCACACCCCTTATTGCTGCCAAAACCACATGGGCTGGGGCCTGGGGCTGGATTGACAGACACCCCTCCCCTACCTGAACTTCTACTGTGTGTGGTTGAAAACTTTTTTGTTTTTGGGTTTTTTTTTTCCTGAATAAAAAAGATTCTACTACTAACAACAACAACAACAACAACAACAACAACTGTATATATATAATGAATGGATCAAGATATCAAGAGAAAATTCTCTGAAGAATTACATTTCTTATTTATAATGCAATCTTAGAAAATGGTACACTTCAAATAAGATAAAACTTGTTAGTTTTTGAGAAAGAAAAAGCTTGGAACCAGGAGACTTTTTTTTTTTCTTTCACATAAAAACATTACATGACAGCTTATTGAATAGTATGAAACAATGACTACAATAATAAAATATTTAATTTTCAGGAAAAATACATCAGCCAAAATTTGATTTTAGTGCCAATCTCCCTTCAGCAAGCCTTCACACTTCTTCTTAACATTTTACTCTCTTTAAATAAAAATAAAAATAGGAAACAAAATACTACATGTGGTCACTTAGGGTATGGTCTGCACTGTTAACATTTCCAATTGCTAATTCTTTGATGTGGGAAGCTTTCCTGTGCATTCTGGAATATTTAGCAGCACCTCTGGCTTTTACTTCCCAGATGCCAGTGGCAGCCCCTCAGTCATGACAATCAGTGATGTCTGCAGACATTGTCAAATGTTCCCCTGAGAGCTGAAATCCTCCGGGTTGAGAACCACTGATTTGAGGTCACCAAAGTCTACCTGTCCTCCCTCATGCTAGCTGAGATTACCCTTCTGTTTTTCTTCCCCGTTGAGCTTCCTTTCTATTCCTTTTGCCTCCACTATCATTTAACTTTTATTTCTTTAACTTTATGGGAATTACCAAAAACATTTATTTGAAGGAATTATGTAAGAGCACCTCTTCCTCCTACTACTGTGGACCCACATCAGAACACAGAGTCTAAGAGAGGGTGGAGATTAGATTCCTCCTGTCCTTCACCCACCAGACACTGTGTAGCTATGCAGAGCACTAACTGTACAAAGTTCCCTGGTGTTCTGTTTATAACATTATGACATGCCATTTATAAATGAATCATGTAGAACTTAGAAATTAATGTCTCATAGTGACAACATAATAATGGGTGGCTGTGTTCCCAGACCAGTCTTCAAAAGTCAAATTATCTATAAATCAGTTGAAATCTCTGAATGGTGATCTCTTCAACTTTAAGACCTGGTAACAGGAATCCATGCAATTTTTAACCCAAAATTCTTTTTTGAAAAGCAGAATGATATTAAGTGCCTATTTAGATAGAAGTTAATATACTTGATGTGATGGTGACCACGAAGATGGTCAAGACATGATTCATGCCCTTAGGAATTTTTGACATTTAAAGAAAGACTGATAGAAATAGCTACAGGAATAAAATAAGGTTAGTAGAAGGTTCTTTATGAAGACATGCCCTGTGAATAATTATAATAGACCTGAATAGTTATGCACATCTCTTTCACCTCCTATACATTCTAACTGTGACTGGCCTAATTATGCACTATTCACCCACATATTTAGCTCTCATATGCTAATTATGCAAAAATAGAATTAAGATTAAGTTAACCAAAGAGAAATGAAACATTTAAGCATTGTATTCACTTGTTAACCCTTTTCTACAAAAAGTCCTCTTGGAGTGATTTTATGATGAAGTTATGTTACCTCTGCCTTGAAAACATGCAATTGAATCAGGAGAAAACCTTGGATTGGCGTTTATGTCTCTATCCCAGTAACTCAACACTACCTAAGGTCTTTTTCTCCTTTAATTTACAGAAAGTATAATTAGTATTATTTTTTATTTGAAATGTCAGGAAATTTGCTGAATTCACCAAAACCTGGTACTTCCTATACTTTCCTTGATATAGTATCAAGGAAAATTAATTTATTCGCCCTTATTTTCTTATAAGAAATTAGGATATGTGATTGAGATTGCCAGATTGCCTATTGTCTCCCTGTAGCCACTGAGTCATTGTCTACTTGTTTTTTTCTTTTAGCTGAACACATGGCTCCTAAGAATATAGATTATATTTCCCATACTCTTAAAGCTAGGTATAGACATTCTTGGGAAAAGGTTTTAAGTTTCAATAGTATATATAATATGTAGCAGTGGTTGTTAATGAGAGAATGTGGTATCTCTTCTTAAATCTTTCTCTTCAGCCTGTGGGAAGTGATGGCTGGAATATAGTCAACTATTGTTAGCCTAGACCTTCTAAATTCCCAGGGCTAGGTTAACAGCTGTGTGCTGGGAATGGGAACCCAATCTAGGACACCTTTGGAGCTCATACCAGCTTTGGACTAATTAATTCTGTACTATTTTTACTTGTAGGAAAGATTCTGTTTAAAACATTGAGTTTTTTGGCTCTTTCAAATGGTATGTAATCATAATACAGGCAGTTTGACTAGTCATGATAAAAGCAGGCATCTTGGAAAGAATTCTTTCAAATATTAGGAATTACCTTTGGCTTAAGGCTATAACCCTTTCCCTAGAGTGGGAGAAGCACACAGGTCATGGAGCAGGCTCTTAATGCCATGTGTATCCTTTTGTTCAATGATCGAGGTGATTGGTCTGAAAATACTGATATAAATGTGAATGCAATAGTTTCATAAAGCCTAAATATTTATAGTAAATGTTAACTGTTGAATTTTGTTTCAGGCAAGTCAATTCCAGTACCCTGAAATTCTTCAATGTAAATAAAATAATACTTCTTGTATAAAGGAAATAAAAAGGTTTTAAGTAAGCTGCCAAATAATGATGACAATGAGAACAACTTAAATTCACTGAATCCTCCTTAAATTCCTTTCTCTGTATCAGCCAACACCAATGATGTTCTTTACATCATTCATGTTTTAGATCCTTCACATAGCAGTCACTTAGGAATGGGAAATATTACAATACCAGTTAACAGAAAAGGAAACTGTGTTTTAGGAAAGGTAAATCACTTAGCTAGATTCATAATAGCATTTCAATAGTAGAGCCAATATTCAAGTTCTATCATCTGATTCTACAAGCCATCTCGTCTTGCTACCTTCCAGATCTACTTCCTTTCACCTCTGCTGTCTCTCACCCTGCTTTTCCTAGGTCTGATAGTTCAAGGCACCATCCCCAGATACTGATGGAGTAATTGCTTTTGGTTATTGGGCTTTTCCATGCTCATTATGCCACAACAGTATCTGCCTATGTGACACATACCACTTTCACCAGAAAGCAAAAATGAGAAATGTAACAGCAGAGACTTCCCAGGGCAGATAACATATTTGCCCTTATGACTTTACACATTCCAAATTTAAGTGTACAATAGTCACTATGACAAGATTGTATTGTAAGTCAAGAGATAGTCCCTTTACGCAAGATAGAGTCATTTCATATTTGAAAGGAGTTAAGGTCATGTAAAAATAGGAAACAAAGCATTTATAACTGCAGATTACTTCTGATTCAGACTTCACTGTACTTATACTCATCTGGATGACTGATTTATTTTGTATTAGGAACTTAACCTGTTCTAATAATATCAGTAGCTCCTATTAGTAAAATCATATCTTTAGAAGGGACATTAAATTACTTCCTGTCTAACCAGGCCTAGACATAGGTTTAAAAATAATGTCATACATAGTCCAAGAATCTTCCTCAAAACTAAAAATACTTTGCAGTAGTGGCAATTACCAAATAGTCCATGTGACCTATACGCTGTATGCATTTCAATTCTCCCATTTTCTAATTTCTCTCTAGACGGAATCACTACTACTAAAAATTACTACTTTTCAATTAATTAACAGATAATTAGTGAGATAGTCTCTAATACCAGAAAGTTCCTTGGGGAGATATATATAGATATAGGTATATATAAAATATGCAATGAAGAAACATAATACTGTCAATACCATGACAAAAAAATAAAGAATAAGAAAGTAGTGAGAGAGCTAGCTGAGGGAGGATACTGCTTTTTAGATAACACTGTCAAGATAATCTTATCTAAGGAGAAGACATTTGAACAGAGACCTATAAAAAGAGAAGCCAGTCATATGGAAAAGAACAATTAAGCCAGAGTGAACAGAGAATGTGAGGCCCTGGGATAGAGACACCCTTAAAATCCTTATGGAAAATCAAGGAGGCCAGAATGCCTGGAGGAAGATATGCTGAGCAGAGAGTATAGGTCAGAGGAAGGTTGTAGGCCATTGTAGGCCTTTCAAAGACATTGGATTTGATATGTGTACAGTTTGATATGTGAAGGATTTTGATGATCTTCAATAAGGAAAAAATATGATTTTAATTAAATTTTTAAAAATTCACCCTGGTTGTTGTGTGAATAATGGAGCATTTAGTAGAAAGAATAGAGACGGTCAAAAGGCTAGGATGCTATTTCAAAATTCCAAGGTAGAAATTACAGTAACTTGAATTTAATGGATAGCTGTGGCAACAGTAAGCAGCAGTAACAATCTGAAAATATTTTGAAGATAGAGCCTATGAAATTTATTGATAGATTAATGTGAGGGTTGAAAGAAACACAAGAGATCATGATGACACCTTGTTTTCTGGCTCCAGTAACTAGAAGAATGGAATTTTCCCTATCAGAATGATCCCACCTGCTGCTATAAATGTTTTTTTTTAACATTATACTTCTAAACCTATATTGTTATAAATCTACTACACCTGCCGAGATGGAGAACACTTAGGGAGAAGGGTGTCAAGCATGGGTACAAAAAAGAATTCAGTTTTAGATGTATTAATCTGACCTCTCAGTGGAGATATCTAAGATGATAGGTGCATGAACCTGTAACTTAGGGGGGAGGGGTGTTTGGGCCAGAGATAAATATCACCATGTATTTGGAAACAAAACATTTATAAGTCTGGATTTCAAAGAAGACATATAAAGGAGACAGAGAATTAGCAGTGAGGTGGGAGGAGAACATCCCAGGGTCCCAACAAAAGAAAGTCAAAGATGAGGAATCAACACGCCTGCCAAATGCCACGAATAGGTTCAGGAACATAATGGTGAAGAATGGACTATTGGATTTCAGTGCTTTTCTGGAGCAGGTTTGGCAGATTTCTTGGAAAGAAACCCTGTTGGTGTTTGTTCAAAAAGGAATAGAAGATGATGAAGACAGAAAACAATGAGAATAATTTTCTCAAAGAATTATACTGTAAGGAAGAATAGGATGAAAATTGAGTAGATAAAGCAGGATATGGAAACAAGGGAAAAGTTTTAAAATGTCTATATGTTTGGCATCTTTATATGCTGATGAGAATAATATACTAGAAGGTAACATTCAAAAGCAAGAGGGAGCAAAGCAGGAAAGGCTTGGAATTAGAAAGGATTGTGTTCAACCAACAGAACAAACAGAGGGATTATATATAGGAATGCATGTACATTGGTACATTTTGTGGTAAAAAAATTATCTGATGAGCAGTCACAAATTCTTAAGGGAAAAGAATTCACCAGAAATAAGTATTTTATATAGGAAAGAATAGCCAATGGATAATACATGTGAAATTATTAATTTTAAAGCACCCTCACACTCTTTTTTCATCATTAAGTACAAGAATAGAAATTACTATATTGAGAGATAGTTAGGGAATCCTTGAAAGAGGTGAGAGAAATATGCTTTTAAATTGCACAGCTAACTGGAACACATATCGGAAACAAAGGTTTGCAGTCTTATTAACCTAAATTCAAAGTAATTTAAAATAGAACTGTAGCACTCAAGTGAGCAAATGTTTGCTTTCAGATAGTCTATTGTTAAAGTTTGAAAAGCACAATCTCTTCAAACTGATTTTGAGTTTGCTACTCAATAGAGAAAAGCAATTAGGAAGTGGAGTATTAGCAAGTATCACTCAGAAAATAAATATTTACTGCCAACCTTACAGATGTGAAAAGTCGTGTTTCCACATATAGTTCTAATTGGATTTCAATGGCTTCCTAAGTATTCTATTAACTCCTTGATACTCTTTTAAAAACCGCAGTGCCATATTATTTTTTTTTAAGCTTTAAAAATTATCAAATGTAGCTTAGGGCATTAGTTACCTAAACCTAAGAATATTTATTGAGACTTTGTTTCAGGGTCTCTTGTAGTATTAAGTGATTTCAAAGTATAATTTATGAAACATTTTTCCACACCAAGGGCAGTCAGAGCTTACACCATAGTTTAGTTTTTATTACTATTAAAAGGATTTCCATACGCTTTTAATGTTTTCTAGTCACTGAAAAATTCTCACCTGAATTTTTATTAAAGTTTTAATCCTTTTCTTAAAAACAATTTCTGAAATTGTTGGATGTGATCAAAACAAATACCTGGGTATAAATCTACATTCTTTTTAACGTTATGAATTATGCTATGTTTTAGGTACACCAGTTGCCTAAGAGGGAACCAGTCAAATGAGTTAATACTTTTCTGATGCACTCAAAGTGCTTGCACATAATTTAGTGTATCATAAAACCAGTCTAAGGAATGCAGCCTCATAAAATGCACAGGTTTTGAAAAAAAATGATTGAAATGATGATAGATACTACCTTCTTTAACTAATAATAGTATTCAATATAAATGTTGAGTTCCTACCATGTGGCTACCCTTTTATGAGATCATTTACAATTTTTATTACATTGAGATTTCAGTAGAAGCTCAAAGTATAGGTATTGTTACACCCATTTTTCTGATGTGGAATTGGGGTCTCAGAGTTTAATAAACTTGGCAAGAAATTCCAGCAGGAATTAAATGACTAAGCAAGACTCTGAACTTCAGTTGCCTTTTTTTATCTACAAAGATTTTCCTGGTTACAAATAGGTGATTAGTTGATAAGGAATATCCAGAATCGCACATTTCTAGTCCTTAGTGTTGATCTAATCTATTTTAGTTAAATAAATCTTCAGATTTACTATCATAATGCTTAGCAACTTTGACTACCTGAATGGTGACATGCTTGTACTCTGGAAATTTCTGGGGTTTTTTTTTGTTTGGTTGGTTGTTTTGTTGTTGTTGTTGTTTAACAGTTATATATAATTACTTTAGTTTTTCACCAGCTCCTTTGAGATATCAAAGGATATCAATAGGATATAATTTCAAAGCAGAATTGATTCAAAGTAAAATATTCCCTGCAATATCTGCATTTTTCAATGCAAGCTATTCATATTGGTTTAAAGAGAATATAACTCAAATAGTTTACTTGCTAATAAAGTGAGAAATACTGCAAGCATCTCTGAATATAATATTTCTTATTTCATTGTAGCTGTATTGTAAGCTGATAACAAATATATGCAGTAATGATTAAGTGGCAATTTTACAAGGCAAAAACATTGATAACAAAATATAATCGATGTGTAGCTAAAAGGCAGTCACAAAATACCATGGAATGGAGAACTCCCAAAGAGCGTGCTAGAACTTAGAGTATCAGCGCTATCATGACCATAAAAGTTTCCCTAGAGTTTCAACAAGACAGTAAGGTAATAAGATCCTCTAAGAACCACCAAAAAGTCTTACAAAAAAATAAATGATTCAAACACAAGAAATGTTAAAATATAAATTTTAGAGTAAGTTGTGAAAGTTGAAAAATAAACCACATATTCTATGTTACCCTGAGAAAAATCTGCTAGGAGTACCACCTGTTTACTCTATGGCTCCATGGTAATATTTGTGTAGTCCTACTAATGTATCTGAATGGATTTTAACTATACACAAAAAACCATGCATGAAACTTAATTCAGGAAAGAATGGCACTGTTACTAACCTTTACATTGTAAGAGGAAATCTATAGCTTGCAAGCCTACTAAAAGCAGAGAGCAGAAGAGAACTGGGCAGAAAGTCAGGATTACAGGCAAGCTCAACTTATATGACATAAAGAGTAGAAATACTGTTAAAACATTAGAAATAAGTAAAACAAATTTAACTATATAAAGTTGAAAATATAAGAAAAAAATAGTGACAATGATTAAAATTGTGAAATGGAGGAAAAGTTAGTTGGAGTACGAGCCAAGTCTTTCTCAAGACAGGAAGTGAATAAATGTGAATAAAGTTGTTAATGAAAAAACAGTGGTATATAACCTCTTATTTATGAACTTGAAGGTAAACCCACCCCTAACATAGAGAAAATATTAGAAGTTTGCCTCTGAGTGAAGTGGGGCTTGGGATTTTTTCCTTATAAGGATTTATGTTGTTCTCTGTCTTTATTATTTATGATTGTTTATGTTTTTAATGTTAAATGGTTATTCTGTTCACAACTTTCTTTCATCTCGTCATGCTAAAGCCAAACAGCTGTAATGCATATGGCCCTATTAACTTGAAAAACACGGATGTACAACAAAAAGGCAGAGTATTAGTGGTAGTTTCTTCTAACTATATACATGCCCTGAGTTTCTGAACAGATAACTATAATCATGTGTTAGTGGAGGAAAAGAACTCAGTGGTTTACAAATGTTTTAATTCACATTTTATTTTTGAAATGTAAATGGGTACTTTTAGTGCTTTATATGAATCATTAAACACACGCATATACTTTTATAAGCTAAATATCTTTTAATACAAAATATGGCTTCATTCTTTTTTTTTTTTTTGCACAGATATAAGATACTGCAAGATGTTTCAGATTATATTTTTCTCTTAAGGTCAATAAGAAGTTTAATGCTTAGCCATAGTCAGTTCAAGTAGAGTATGGGTGAAATGCCAGTTAAGCAGAATAATAACAATCCCTTACTAACCAAAATAACACAAAATAATTACATATTCTAACCAAGGCAGTCTTATTTTTAACCTAGGACTGTCAGGACATAGTCAGGCATTTAGTTCTTTGGAAACCATGCCTTATTTTTCTTTTTTTGGTTGAAGACTTATGAGCAAGACTTTCATTCTCTAGAGATAACTATTGCAATTTATAGTGATCTATATTTTACTAAAGGAGCTTGAGTCAAAAAAGGCAACAGAGTTTTGTAATAAAAATGCACTTTGACTTTACTGCACTTGCTTATTATCTAGAAAAAAGATATGATCAAAATGTATTACATGTGTTCTACTATTAATTGTAGTAACTGTGATTATAATTAATTACAGGAAGATAAAAATCTTTTTCTCATATAATAGGGAATAAAATTATTTTCCTATTTTGTGGCTTATGTTGAAGGCATAATTCAGTCTTTTAATAAGAAAGGTTGTGTGGAATGCTGAAAATTACAAATCTGAAATACATTCTTACTAATTTTTTTAGAAGGTTAAACAGGCTACTCTTATGCAGATATTCTTCAATGTAATTGTGATGATAGTAGAGTCAGTTTATGTGATATTTCTTCTATAAAATTTCTACCACTGTAATTTTTCTAGATGATTATAAATTTCTGAAGTTAGGATTTTACTATGTTAAAGACAATATTTTTTAATTTTTTTAAAGATTTTATTCATGAGAGAGAGTGCACGAGCACGAGAGGGGAGGGAAGGGCAGAGGGAGAAGCAGATTCCCTACTGAGCAGGGAGACAGTTGATGGGTTTGACCCCAGAACCCAGAGATCATGACCTGAGCTGAAGGCAGATGCTTAACCATTTGAGCCACCCAGGCACCCCAATAAAGATAATATTTTTAAGGAAAAATAAGAATTGCAATTCTGAAGTGTTTTTAAAGGTTTATTTTACTTCTTTTAAATAGTTTAGTGTTTTCCTAATAAAGGTAATCTATAGGACTTTATGATTAAAATGAACAAGTTTGTCATTCAAACAACTGGTCATGTGGTTGTACAAATCACCCAAATAGGGTATTTAGAGACCAGGTGTGGGGAGAGGCAGAATGATGAGATGATGAGTTATGTAGATGGGGGATATATTCAAGAATATCTGGAATTGAAAAATAATTAGAATTGGAGAAATAGATTTAGGAGTAATCAACAGATCTGGAAACAATATCACAAGAGTAGGAATTGTGGACAAGACTGATATTTCTTGTAAGGAAGGTGTAAGGTGAAAAACATCACTCTAGTGCAAGGGAAAGCCCAAGTAAATGGGCTGGGGAGAGATTCTGGATATCATCATTGGGCTCATACACCATGGCCTGAATCAGCCCTAACTCCTGGATTTTCAGTTAGAAAAACCACTAAAAATGGAAAGGTTTCTGCTGGAGTACTCATAAATACTAGTTCCATAAGTCAAGATGGATTAAGTTGTGAAGAAACTTTCTCCAAAACACTATGACCATTTCAGAGAAAGGTTGAAAGTCAGAGAAGCTAAATGGGCTTGCATTTGTAGCAGTGACTCAGTTCTCCAGTGCTTAAAAACAAGAAGATGGATTTACTGACTTCAAAGATTCACCTGGCACTCTAGAAAAATGGTATCTCAAGACTGTAGGACAAGATGAGACATGACCTGTTTATCAGGGAGTAAATGATGTTATTGCTGCAATTCAGGTTGGTTTTTTTTTTTAATATGCCATGTTTTATTAGTTTTAGGTGTACCATATAGTGATTCAACTATTCCATACATCACCTGGTGCTCATCACAGCAAGTACTCACCCTTCTTAATCCCCATCAACTATTTCACCCATCCCCCTACCCACCTCCCCTCTGGTAACCATCAGTTTGTTCTCTACAATAAAGAGTCTATTTCTTGTCTCTCTCTCGCTCTCTTTTTTCCCCTTTCCTCATTTGTTTTCTTTCTTAAATTCTACATGAGTGAAATCATACAGTATTTGTGTTTATCTGACTTATTTTGCTTAGCATTATAATCTGTAGCTCCATCCATGTCATGACAAATGACAATATTTTTTTTTTAAGATTTATTTAGTAATTTTAGAGAGTGCAAGTGGAGGAAGGGCAGAGGGAGAGAATCTTCAAGCAGATTCCCCACTGAGCATGAAGTCCACCATTGGGCTCAATCACACGACTTATGAGATCATGACCTGAACTGAAACCAAGAGTCAGATGCTTAACTGACTGAGCCACCCAGGCACCCCTCGTTCTTTTTTTTTATGGCCAGATTCAGATAGATAGACAGACAGACAGATAGATGATAGATGATATAGGTAGAAATCTATATCACATCTTCTTTATCCATTCATCAATCAATGGATACTTCATTTGCTTCCATATCTTGGCTATTATAAATAATGATGCCATAAACATAGGGGCACATGTATCTTTGAATTATCATTTTTGTATTTTTTGTAATGAACACCCAGTAGTATGATTACTGGATCATGTGGTAGTTCTATTTTTAACTTTTTGTGGAACCTCCACTGTTTTCCACAGTGGCTGTAGCAGTTTGTATTCTCACCAACAGTGCAAGAAGGTCCCTTTTTCTCCACATCCTCCACAACACCCTTTTTTTTCTTGTGTTGTTGATTTTAGTCATTCTGATAGGTGTGAAGTGATATCTCATTGTAGCTTTGATTTGCATTTTTCTGATGCTGATACTGAGCATCTTCTTATGTCTGTTGGCTATCTGTGTCTTCTTTGGAGAAATGTCTGTTTATGTCTTCTGCCCATTTTTTAATTGGATTTGTTTTTTGGGTACTGAGTTGTATAAGCTCTTATATATTTTGGATTCTAACCTTTTATTGGATATGTCATTTGCAAATATCTTCTCCCATTCAGTGGGTTTCTTCTAGTTTTGTTGATAGTTTCCTTTGCTGTGCAGAAGCTTCTTATTTTGATGTGGTCCCAATAGTTTATTTTTCCTTTGTTTTTCTTGTCTCCAGAGACATATCTAGAAAGAAATTGCTAGGGCCGATGTCAAAGAGGTTAACTCCCTGTATTCTCTTCTAGGACTTTTGTGGTTTCAGCTCTCAAAGTTAGGTCTTTAATCCATTTTGAATTTATTTTTGTGTACAGTGTAAGAGTGGGCCAGCTTCTTTCTTCTGCTTGTAGCTATCCAGTTTTTCCAACACCATTTCTTGAAAAGACTTTTTCCCATTGGATATTCTTTTCTTCTTTGTGAAAGATTAATTGACCATATGGTTCGGTTTTCATTTCTGGGTTTTCCATTCTGTTCTATTGACCTATGTGTCTATTTTGCTTTAGTACCATACTGTCTTGATTACTACAACTTTGTAATATAACTTAAGTCCAGAATTGTGATGCCTCCAGCTTTGCTTTTCTTTTCAAGGTTGCTTTGGCTCTTTGGGGTCTTTTGTGGTTTCATATGAATTTAAAGATTGTTTATTCTAGTTCTGTTAAAAATGCTGTTGTTGTTTTGATAAAGATTCCATTAAATGTGTAGATTTCTTTGGGTAGTATAGATATTTTAACAATATTTGTTCTTCCAATCCATGAGCATGAAATGTTATTCCATTTCTTTGTGTCATCTTCAGTGTCTTTCATCAGTGTTCTACAATTTTCAGAGCACAGGTCTTTTATCTCTTTGGTTAGGTTTATTCCTATGTATCTTATGGTTTTGGGTACAATAATAAATGGGATTGATACCTTAATTTCTCTTTCTGCTATTTTATTATTAGTGTATAGAAATGCAACAGATTTCTGTACATTGATTTTGTATCCTGAGACTTTACTAAACTCATTTATCAGTTCAAGCAGTTGTTTGGTGGAGTCTTTCAGGTTTTCTATATAGAAATTCATGTCATCTACAAATAGTAGATTTTACTTCTTCCTTATCAATGTGGATGACTTTTATTTCTTTTGTTTTGTGATTGCTGTGGCTAGGAATTCCAGTACTATGTTGAATAAAATTTGTTATAGCAGATATCCTTGTCTTTTTTCTGACTGTAGGGGGAAAGCCCTTAGTTTTTCCTCATTGAAAATGAATTTTGCTATGGGTTTTTCACATATGACCTTTATTATGTTGAAGTGTGTTCCTTCTAAACTTATTTTGTTGAGTCCTTTTATCATGAATGGATATTGCACATTGTCAAATGCATTTTCTGAGTCTACTGAAATGATCATGTGGTTTTTATCCTTTCCCTTACTGATGTGATATATCACACACTGATTAATTTGTGAATACTGAACCACTGCCAAAGAAAATATTCTTGCTAAGATTCATTCTTCATTCCGGAAGGCAACCTATGTTCTATGATTGGTCATGAACCGAGCAAGGAAATAAAAGTTTGCACACTTGCTTCAAGGTGGAATAATGTTCAAGAAGCATTCCAGCCTTAAACCTCCTAGAAAACCTTCCATTAAGACTGTGGTGCAATTCAACACCTTTCTTGTCCAATCCTCCCCCCCCCCCATCAGTGTTGATACCAAGAAAACACTTAAATAAACTTTCTGCAGATGATTTTCTACATTAAAGACTATTCCCCAGAGAAAAGAATCTAAGAAATATACTATATAATGTGTATGTTTAATATATAATTGTTTATTATATATCACTCTCTCCTAAATATCTGCTCCCTAAGAACAGGATATTTCATCCCCAAATATCAGACATATGGTAAATGCTCAAGAAACAGCTGTCACATAAAAGTGCTCGAAACATGAGAAGAATGGATAGATTTGCTACAAGGATTAAATTAAATAAGGGATTCAAGTCCTCAACAGAGAATGACATGTTTGTGCCATTTACTATATAGTAATGCCTTCTTTTTCTATAACTACTTTTTGTGTGTTCAAAGTATAATGATCAATAATTTGGCCAGGAAGCTCTCAGAAAATTGAGGGTTGTTCCAAGGAAAATTCATTCCCTTTTCAGGAACTTCTGTATTAGGAGTGTGTGTGTGTGTGTGTGTGTGTGTGTGTGTGTATATATATATATATATATATATATATAAACATATATATATAAACATATATATATAAACATATATATAAACATATATATATATAAACATATATATATATATAAATATATATATATGTTTAGAGTCTCTTTACACTACAAATTGAAGATCTTTCTCTTCTACTTTACAGCTCTCCTCTCCCATACAGTTCTTTCTGCATCATAACTTCAGCACCCCCTGACTCAGATATATTCATAGTTTGGCTTGCTCATCATCTTTCACAACCTACCTCTGCCCATGTACATCCTCTCAGTACAGCATTTACTATAATAACCAGATTGTCATAACCAGATTATCTCTAAATTCTCAATTACTCAGATTCTTAGGAAAAAATCACATTCATTTTTAGCTTTTTCATTTTTTATCAATTATTGTATGAATTAAATGCTTTGAGTCAGGTACTTAGCTGAACCCAATCACGTGTGGCCAGATGGAACAAAGTCAGGTAGTACAAACTCAACAGTCTAAGGCTGTGCCTTGAAGTCAGAACATAGGCAAAGACAGGGTCTCTGTGAAGAGCTTGCAGGTATAGCAGCCTGAGCAATGGACATGTATAATAATATCTTGCTTTCAAAAGACCCTGAAATGCAACACCTTCATTTATACTTCTATGAAAGACAAGTAGCATAGGAAAATTTGTTTTACTGTTCTCTTTAACAAAATTGTGGTTTTATTTTACGTAGCCAACTATTATAAAATGTATGAGGAAATAATTATTTTAGACACATGTAAGACCTATTTCTGACTTAGTATCAGTGGGAAATATAAAATCCCTTTTGATATATGTTCAAGGCTATTGGCATATCAACTCAAGCATAAGATATTTCTCACTTGTGAAATATACTCATGTTCAAGTTTGGCGGCCATACAAACTAAGTTCTAAATTCTCAAATTTTGATTCCAAAACCATCTATTCTTTCAGTTGGGTTTTGTGCATGTGTGTGTGTGTGTGTGTGTGTGTGTGAGAGAGAGAGAGAGAGAGAGAGAGAGAGAGAGAGAAAACAAAGGAGGAAGGGGGGGGGGAGATCAGCTTATAATTATAACCCAAATAGAGAACCTGTCTAGAAAGGATGATTTTTGTCAATAGGCAAGTGAGATAAATTCTGCAAAGATGCTTGGAAACAGCAGGAAAGCATATGGTATATTTTACTTTCTCCAACTATTTGTATTCTGCACCCTTACTCAGAGAGTCAGGCTAGGTCTGCATTTATAAAATAAGTAAATAAACTAACACAACAATTGGCTTTCAGGAAAGCTAGCTTTATTTTAGCTATCGGTGTTTCAGAAATATAGCCCCAAGACTGAAAGAAATGAATAAAGTGAACTTAGAGAACTTTGTGGAATCATCCCCTACTGAGTTAACATACAGGTTCTTTTTTGAAGGAATCTGGTGGTATAGGAGCTGACATTTAGACTTTCATTTTTATCACCTGACCTGAAATAGAAGGTCCTTTATACTAATGACAGGAATGCATAAGCACCTGCTTCTAAGATCATTATAAGCCATAGCCACTGCTGTCTATGAAAGAAAGGAACTGGCTCTTTGCCAACATTAAATAGGGCTTGCACACTAAAGGCTTCAGTTTATTGTTAAATTTAGAGTCCAAAAAGTGTCTGTATGTATGTTCTAAATTTACAGACATGCACTTTAATACGCAGGGATGGACAAGATGCTTTTTAAAAAATAAATCTACTTTCCTTTGATAGAACTTTTCACTTTGTCTTGGTGAAGTGTTTTGGGGGGGCAGGGGGAGTTGTTTGTTGGTCTCAGATCACTTTAAGGAAATGTGGTATCAGATTTTAAGCAGCAAGTAGTCTTTATTTCTCTTTTGAAGAAAACTAAGAATATTCCCTGCCCAGAATCACTGAGACAAATTAGGAAAATAAACAGAATAGTTGATTTTCATATTAGCAAACAATAAAGTAGTAGCTATGGTTGACTTCCTTGTTTCTTTGTGAAGACTTATGATGTCACCCAAAAGTAAATGACAGCCACTGGATTAAAATTTCATAAGGAGAAAGACACAGCTTGTTAATTGAAGCATTCCCAGTGTTTAGCATAGTGTCCATTAGGCAATAAAAGCAACAAAATTGTTCAGCAAGCAAATTAAATTATAACTTATGACTATATCCTTTATCATTTTCTATCATGACCACTGGTCCACATAAAATCTCAAGAACTCAAAAGAGGAAGATTATGAATTTATTCCAACCATTGGAAAGATCTTAAATATTTTTCTTCTGAATACTTTTGAAATTATCTATAAGGAATAATTTATTTAAAAATTATATTCTATAATTTAAACATTTTCATTTTATTGCACTAAAATCAATCTGTAGAATATATACACCCTGTTTATTTGGTGGGTATCTTAAATAATTCATTATTAATTCACTTAACCAGTACCTTTGGTCTGTCAGATATATTCTAGACACTGGGCCAGACACTGATGTAAGCACTGGGTTACATAGTCTTGAACAAAGATTGCTTTAATGAAATTTGACATCTCTTACTTCAGTATCATTTTGAAAATAGTATTTGTCACACTTTTCCATAATGTGCTTGACTATTATGTGTGGATGACTCCTTAGGTCTAAATAAAGAAACAGAGAGGTCAACTTTACTCCTCTATTCTTTGAGACTATGGAACTTGATTTCCCTGATTAGTCTTAGCAATTCTGGGAAAAGAATATTCTTTTCTCAGGTTTCTTTAAATGATGAATAAAGACTTGATATGTGTTTAGAATGTGGTGTACTTACACAAAATATATATGTAATACTTTAAAGATTCTTCAGCATTTTTATTTATTTAATTGTAGATTACCTTTAACTGCTAAAGACCCACCCAACACTGTATAAAAATGAAATGATTTCATCAGTGGGAACAAGTCCTTTCTGAAATTAGCATGTTTTTAAAGTGATCACTGATTTTTGAAAAATTAAATATGCTATGACAATCATCATAGATCACAGCATAGTAATATTAAAACAATGGTTATAGGAGAATATGTTTCAAAAATATATATCATGAAAATGTAATTAAAACAAAATTCAATGTTCAATGTTTATACAAAGCCATATTTAATGGCTAGTTTCTTCTCTAAATAAATAGCATTTTTGAAGTCATGTATAAGAAAAATATTGAGAAATTATGATACCTCTGGACTACACTTTATTAAGATAAGAAATATTTATCTTTAACAAAACCTTGCCTAAATCAAAAAAGCTGTTAACCATAATGGTAATTTCTTTTACCTGATATTATAATACATCTGCCTTAGCTACTACTCAACTGTCAGAGATTGATATTGGTCTATCCCAAATGTCTATGAACACTGAATAGTATTCCAGATTGTATTAGAGTTGCTTTTGCTCATAAAGAAGAAAGTGAATAAACACGTACACCAAAAAATAGAATCATAGCTTTTTTGCACTACTCTTAAGGCGTACCTTATAAGAAATAGGAACTACTGAATACCTTTTTGTTTTTCCTAAATTTATGATGTAGAAGTAGCTAACTTTCAGCTTTATTAAGGGGTGTAAGTTATTCCATGAGCACCATGGGGGGGGGAATCTCTTTAAATTTTAGATCTCCATAAGAACCTGATAATGAAGCAGAAAATTTCATTTTCTTCTCAGGAATAACTACTGAAACTTACTTGATGTAACTTATGACTTAGGCTATATCAATGAAAAGTAGAGATTAAATATATTTTCTTAATATAATAACATTTTATGGTAGTATATTCAAGTTTCCTATCTTAAGATCACAGCACAAAACCAAATACCCCCATAAAAATTAAATCAAAATATGCTTATATAGAATAGATTACAAGGGTATGGAAAGCAGATCTTAGAAAAAATAAATAATCAGGATTTGAATCTGTCTTTGATCATCAACAAATATACCCCCAAATGCCACTGTACTTGTAACTATGACTAAGCTGGCTAAGTTAGAACTTATAAGTTATTATGATTCCTATCAACAACCTGAAAATGACAATTGAAAGAACATGAATAAAGACAGATTTGGTGGGCACCTGAGTGGTGTAGTCAGTTAAGCATCTTTCTATTGGTATTGGTTTAGGTCATGATCTCAGGGTCCTGGGATTGAGCCCCACATTGGGCTCCATGGTCAGCATGGAGTCTGCCTGAGATTCTCTCTCTCTCTGCCTCTCCTTCTGCTTCTCCCACTCTCCCCTCTCTCTCTCAAACAAATAAATCTTTAAAGAAAGAAGTTGGTATCCTTAATAACCAGTTGCACATATTTACCAGCTTAAGCCATAAAATTCTACTTATTAACTCTGAAATTTTGAATACTTATTAAATATACATGATAGAAATATAAACTCAGTGTAGGCAAGCATGTATTATTTAGCAAAATACATTAGTTTTAAAACATAAAATGTAGTTTTTACAATCAATATATTTTTTAAAGATTTGTTTATACCTTATGATTTCACTCATGTGGAATTTAAGAAACAAAACAGATGAACATAGGGGAAGGGAAGGAGAAATAAAATAAGATAAAAACAGAGAGGGACGCAAACCATAAGAGACTCTTAAGTATAAGAAACAATCAGGGTTGTTGGAGAGGAGGTGGGTGGGGGAATGGGGTAACTAGGGGATTGGCATTGAGGAGGGTTCTTGAAGTAATGTGCACTGGGTATTATATGCAACCGATGAATCACGAAATTCTACCCCTGAAACTAATAATACACTATATGTTAACTAAATTGAATTTAAATAAAATTTTTAAAGATTTATTTATTTATTTTAGAATGAGCAGGGGGAAGAGGGACAGAGGAAGAGATAAGCTTAAGCAGACTCCATGCTAATCAGTGAGCCCAACACTGGGCTAGATCTCACTACTCTGAGATCATGACTGTGAGCCAAAACCAAGAGTCAGATGCTTAACCGACTGCACCTCCCAGTGCCCCCAATTAATATACTTTGTAACATGAAGTAAATGACTGCGGTAAGCTACTTAAATTAATCATATCATTTAGTAAGGAATTAGGTTTTACTCTCTGTGCTAAATTCAGATAAGCAAAGCAATTGAGATAAAGGAACAAAGCTGGAGGCATCACACTCCCTGATTTGAAACTCTATTTCAAAGCTACAATAAGTAAAACAGTATGATATTGGCATAAATACTAACACAGATCAATGGAATAGAATAGAGACCACACAAGTAAGCCCATGCATATATGGTCAATACTTTACAGCAAAGGAGCCAAGAATATACAATGTAGAAACAATGGTCTCTTCAATAAATGGTATTGCATAGACAAAACTGACACATGCAAAAGGATGACTGGACTCCTATCTTACACCATGCACAAAAATAAACTGAAAACAGATTAAAGACTTGAATGTAAGACATAAAACCATAAAAGTTCTAGAAAAAAACAGGGGGTATGCTCTTTAATATAGGTCTTGGTGATGATATTTTGGACTGGACACCAAAAACAAAAGCAACACAAGAAAAAATAAACCAGTAGGATCACACAAAATTTAAAAGCCTCCACATAGCAAAGGGAACCATCAACAAAATGAAAAGGCAACTCATGAAATGGGAGAAAATATTTGCAAATCACATGTCTGATAAAAGGCTAATACCCAAAATAAGCAATATACTGCTACACCACAAGAGCAAAGAAAACAAACATTTTGATTTAAAAATTTGCAAAGTAACTAAAGAGAAATGTTTTCAAAGACAGCATAGAAATGGCCAACAGGTACATGAAAAGATGCTCAACATCACTGATCATCAGGGAAATGCAAATCAAAACCACACCTGTTAGAATGGCTATCATGAAAACGATTTAAGTGTTGGTGATGATGCAGGAAAAAAGGAACCATTGTGGACTACTTATGGCAATGTAAACGAAATGAGTTCAGCCACTATTGAAAAGAGTAGAGAGGTTCTTCAAAATATTAAAAATAGAACTACCATATATTTCAGCAATCCCAATTTTGGACATATATCCAAAGGATATGACATGATCTGGAATAGATATCTGCAGTCCCATATTCAAAGCAGCATTATCACAATAGCCAAGATGTGAAAACAATCTAAGTGTCTGTCAACAGATGAATGAATAAAGAAGGTGTGTGTGTGTTCATGTGCACATAATGGAATTCTGTTCAGCTATGAGAAAGGACATCCTTTCATTTGTAAAAGTATAAATAGGCCTTGAGGATTTGTGCTAAGTGAAATATGTCAGACAGAAAAATACTGTACAATATAACTTCTCTGTGGAAGCTCTATAAGCCAAACCTTAAGAAAGAGAGGTATAATGATGGTTACTAGGGATAAGCAGGTGGGGGGAAAGGCAGACATGTTGGTCAAAGATCACAAACTCCTGGCTATAAGATGAATAATTTCTAGAGATCTAATGCATAGCATCATGATTACAGTTAATAACATGTATTATATACTTGGAAGTTACTAAAAGACAAAATTTTAAATGTTGTTACCCCACATACGCATAAGTTGTATTAATGGGACATGATGCCAATATTCACTAAGTCTATGGTGGTAATCCTTCTGCGATATATAAGTGTATGAAATTAACACATAGTGCACTTAAACTTACAGAATGTTATGTCAATCATAACTCAATACAGCTGAAGAAACCCATACAAATGAAAATATCAAAAGCTTATTAAAATTTTAAAAATAATTTAAATATAAACAAGAGGATTATTTTCAACTTACAAAATGTTCATTGAACAGATATTGACAAAGCTAAGCATCAAAGTGACTACTCGACCTGCTGTCTAAAAATGGCATAGGTGACAGCATGTTTATTTTTATTTTTAGATTTATGAATAACTATTTAATATTTAATAACTTAAATATAAAATTAAAGATAATTATGGCCCTTCTATTTTTTGATTTATTTATTTATTTGAGAGAGAGAGAGAGAGCATGAGCAGGACGTAGAGAAGGAGAGAGAATCTGAAGCAGTCTCCATGGACGCTGAGCACAGAGCCCAATGTGGGGCTTGATCTCATGACCCTGAGATCATGATCTGAGGTGAAACCAAGACCCAGATGCTTAACCGACTATACCATCAAAGTGCCCCTAATTATGGCCTTTCTTAAATGAATATATATATATATATATATATATATATACATGCAACAAAATATTTTGAAATATATTTGCCAAATATTACCAGTCTTCATACTTGGTGAGTGGGAATGGTAGAATTATTTGCTACTGTATTATTGAAAAAGTTAAAAGTATATATAATAAATTTATACTTAAAATAATAAGAATATTAGTAAAACTATCAGCATGCAATGAAAATGGCAAAATGACTTATTCACATCCATTTTATAAAAATGGTACATTAGCATTGCTTTAGTAAATATTCATCTGGCTGCTAAACAAAATATTCCTTTACAAATTAGTAGGCCATTTACTCTGATTTTAGTTTGACATGTACTACAGAAAAATCTGCATCTGAGAGGTTATTTCAAGATTTAGATCTGTAAGCGGTCAGGAAACTACAACAATTATCAACACTTCCATGGCAGTCATGTCAGACACTATCCTAAATCCATTAGATTCAATATTTTAATCCTCACAAAACACAGTGATGAAGGTAATGTTATTTTTCTTGCTACACATGAGAAAACAAACACAGAGGGGCTAGGCAAACTCCACAACATCATACAACTGGAAATAGGTGGAATCACCATCTTAACTCAGAAATATTTAAAACCAGTTCCTAATTACAACCCAACACAAATAAAGCAGGAGCCTGTGTGCTGTCTTACAAGACATCAATGTGATAGCACAGTATTAACCTTCAACAGCAATATGAATGGGTGGTTATGAAAATATTATGTATAATAAATATATGAGAAAATTTCTTTAGCTTCCTGGTTTGTAAGCTGATGGATACAGTACTGATTTATTTCAAGATTTAACCAAATGAATCTTTATTGACATGGGAGCAATTATCAAAAGGGAGACAGGCAGAAAGTTAACACTGTTTTAATTTTTTTAACAAATTTATTATGGTGAATGAAAGCTGACAGGCACATGCCATGATTAAAATTATAAATATGGGAGAGCAGCTGGGAGGAAAGGGCAGAGTGGGAGGATCCTGAGCTCACCTTCCATAGAGGCACCAAGGCAATAGCTACACATAATGAAACCCACTCTAAACACAACCTAAAGAGTGGCAGAATGACCCTTCCACCACAAAAGAGAAAAAGAAGGCCACATCAAGAAAAGTAGGAAGGGCAAAGATGTGGTCAGGAACCCACCCCCAGTGAGGCAACCCACAAGTAAGAGCTATATCACAGACATGGAAGAGTAAGGGGTCAAACCATACACAGGGTACCCACTGCCCTGGGGACCTGTAATGAGAACGTAAGACCCCATAACATCCATTTTTGAAAATTGGTGGGCCTTAGCTCCAGAAGCTTTAAAAATCAAAGGGCTTAACTCTAGGAGAGCTGGAGGGCTACAGAAAACCATGTCTCCACTCTTAAAGGGCCAGGAGACTCTATCACTTGGCTTGAGACCCAATATAGAAGCCGCAGTTTAAAAAGGACCTGAGTAAATATGAAGGAAATTTATTGACTAATTTTAGGACATGTACCAGAAGGTAAGAGACCTTCATGAACTTTTTCTGGGAACACAAGTTTTGATGGGTGCCATTTTTCTTGCCCTACTGCAGTGTAGCTGGCAGCTCACTTGAAGGAGTCATTTTGACACTCTCCATCAAACTTGCTAGCACCACTTGCCCTGCCCACTTGTTTCCCAACAGACCTTCCCTACCCAACTCACCTGCCCTGGTAGGTATACCTCCAAATTAGCTCCTGTGCTGCCACACCCAGTGAGCTACATGAGTCTAGATTGACATCACCCCAGTGTGCCTACAACCCAACCACAACCATCAAGAAGCCCCTGCTGGGACTAGCACTGCTCCAGAGTGAATCCTACCCCAGGGAGGTAGGGACCCTAACCCATCAGCATGCCTGCAGTAGCTACAGCTGGGTTTCTCACTCGGCTGTAATGGAAGATAGCCCCACCCATAGTATATCCACAGTACTTATAGTTGGGAGTCTCAGTCATCCCCACCAAGGGTAAGACTTGCCCACCAAACACCCACAGTAGTTTTGGCTAATCATTGCTGATAGCTGGGCTGAGGGCCAGCCCTGTGCATCAGCACATTCATAGCAGTTGCAGCCCAGCTGCAACAAGAGAGCGCACACAGCCTACACACACACACACACACACACACACACACACACACACACACACACAAACTTCCTGGAGCACCTCTTTCTTATGACCAGAAGGGATTACTCTGTTGGGCACCACTAGATGCCTTCTATATAAAGCCACTACTTTCAAGATGCAAAGGTACACCTGATCTACCTAAAACATACTAATAAACACAGAAAGCCAAACAAAATTCAAAGACAGAGAAATATGAACCAAATGAAAGAACAAGGTAAAACCCAAGAGAAAGAGTTAAATGAAACAGAGGTAAGCAATCTACCTGATAAAGAGTTCAATGTAACAGTCATAAAGATACTCATTAGACTTGTGAGAACAGTGAGTGAATACTCAGTACTGGAACAGGGAGATAGGAAACAGAAAAAAAGAATGAGTCAGAGCTGAAGAAATCAATAACTAAAAAGGAAAATTATACCACAGGGAACCAGTAGCAGAATAGAGGATTTAAAAGAGTGGATCAGCAATCTGGAAGACAGGGTAGTGAAAGCAACCAAGCTGAACAACAAAAAGAAAGAAAAAATAAAATAAAAAATGAGGATAAGGTAAAGGGACCTCTGTGACAACATCATGCATAATAACATTTACATTATAGGGACCTCAGGAGAAAAAGACACAGAATAGGGGCAGAAAATTATCTGAAGAAATAATAGCTGAAAACTTCCCTAACTGGGAAAGGAAAAGCTGTCCAGATCCAGGTAGCACAGAGAGTCCCACATAAAGAAATCCAAGAAGGTCCACATCAAGACACATACTAGCTAGAATGACAAAAATTAAAAATATAATCTTAAAAGGAAGAAGAGAGAAACAAACCATTATGTACCAAGGGAATTCCATAAGATTATGAGTCTATTTTTCAGCAGAAACTTAAAATATATCATGCTACTCTCTTCTGGCCAGCAAAGTGCTGAGAGGGAAAAACAAAACAAACAAAAACCTAGAACCAAGAAGACTTTATTTGGCAAGGTTATCATTCAGAATTGAAGGAGAGATAAAAATTTTCCCAAACAAAAGTTAAGAGTTCATCATCACTAAACTTGCCTTAAAAGAAATGTTAAAAGAACTTCCTTCAGGGGTAAAGGAAAACAAAAACAAAAACAAAAAACAACCTAGGATGATTCAATGGATTAAAAGAAAACACACACACACACACACACACACACACACACACACACACGTTGCCTACAACATACTCGCTTCACACCAAAATACACAGAATAAAAGTGAAATGATGAAAAAAAAAATTCCATCACAATGAAAGTGGAAAAAATCTGGGGCAGCAATACTTATATTACACAAATAGACTTTAAAACAAAGACTGTAACAAGAGATAAGGGTATTATATCATGATAAAAGAATCAATCCAACAAGAGGGTATAATATTGTAAATATGCAGACAACTTAGGAGCACTTACATGTATATAGCAAACACTAACAGACATAATGGAAGAAACTGACAGTAGTACAATAATAGTAGGGGATTTTAATACCTAAAGTACATCAACAGATAGATTGTCTGGAAGGAAAGTCAATAAGGAAACAGTGGTTTTGAATAAGACCTAAGACCAGACATTAGACCATTTGACATTAACAAATATAACAAAACATTCTATCCAAGAATGACAAAATACACCTTCTTCTCAAGTGCCCATGAAACATTCTCCAGGATAGATTACATGTTAGACCACAACACAAGTCTTGTAAGTTTAAGATTGGACTTATCATATCAAGCATTTTTTCTTGACCACACAGTATGAAATTAGAAATCAGGATAAGAGAAAAACTGGAAAACACACAAATGTGTGGAGGCTAAACAACATGCTATTAAACAACCAATGGGTACCTTAAGAAATCAAAGAAGAAATTAAAAAAAAAAAATCTAGAGACAAATAAAAATGGAAACACTATCGTTCAAAATCTTTCATGCAGCAAAAGCAGTACTAAGAGGGAAGTTTGTAGTGATACAGGTCTATCTCAAGAAACAAGAAAAATCTCAAAAAAACCCTCACTTTACACCTAAAGAAACAAGAAAAAGTAAAACAAACAAAGAAACAAAGCTCAAAGTTTAACAGAAGGAAAGAAAGATCATAGTGAAAACAAATAAAAAACCAACGTTAAAAATACAGAAAAAGATCAAGGAAACTAAGAGCTGCTTCTATGAGAAGATAAATAAAATTGATAAACCTTGGTGAGACATCAAGAGAGAGAAGGGACTCAAAATTAGAAATGAAAGAAGTTACAAATTACACCACAGAAATACAAAGGATTAAAAGAGACTACTATAAAAAATTTCATGCCAACAAATCAGACAACCTAGGGGGAAAAATGGATAAAATGCCAGAAACATACACTCTTCTAAGACTGAATCAGGAAGAAATAGAAAATCTGAACAGACCCATTACTAGTAATGAGATTGAAATGGAAAACAAAAAAACAAAAAGCTCTCCAAGAAGCAGAGTCTAGCACCAGATGGCTTCACAAATGAATTTTACCAAACATTAAAAGTTAATATCTATCCTTCTCAAACTCTTCGAAAATATAGAAGAGGAGGGAATACTTCCAAATTCATTCTGCAAGTCCAGCATTACCCTGATACCGAAAACAGTGAAAAACATTGCAAAAAGACAAACAAAACACTACACACTATCATCCCTGATGAAAATAAATGCAAAAATTCTCAACAAATATTAGCAAACCCAAAGTAAAAGAATCATTCACCACTAATCAAGTGGGATATAGTCCAGGGATTTGCAAATCAACTGATGTGATATACCACATTAACAAAATGAAAAATAATAAAAAAAAATCATATGCTCATCTCCATAGACTCAGGAAAGGTATTTGACAAAGTTCAACATCCATTTATGATAAAATCTCTCAACAAAATGGGTATGGAGGGAACACATCTCAAAATAATAAAGGCTGTGTATGACAAACTCATAGTTAAAATCGTAATTGTAAAAGGTTGGAATATTTTCTTCTAACATCAGGAACAAAATAAGGATGCACATTTTTGCCACTTTTATTGAACGCAGAAAAAGGAAAAGCATCCAAATTGGTAAGGGAGAAGTAAAACTGTCACTATTTGCAGGTGGCGTGATACTATATGTTGAAAGCCCTAAAGAGTCCACCAAAAATCTGTTAGAATAAATTCACCACAGTTGCAGGATACAAAGTCAATATACAGAAATCTGCTGCATTTTTACACAATAAATAGTAGAAAGAGAAATTAAGAAAATAGTTCCATTTACAACTGCGACAGAAAGAATAAAATACCTTTGGAATAAATTTAACCAGAAATGAAACAGGTGTACTCTGAAAACTATAAGATATTAATGAAAGAATTGAACACAAACAAATGGAAAGATATACCATGCTCATGGATTGAAAGAATATTGTTTAAATGTCCATACTACCCAAAGTAATCTATAAATTCAATACAATCTCTATAAAAATACCAATAGCATTTTCCACATAACTAGAATTTTTTTTAAGTAATCCTAAAATTGTATGAAACCACAAAATACCCCAACTAGCCAAAACAATCTTGAGAAAGAAGAACAATCCAGATTGTTCACAATCTGGACATATCACAATCCAGATTTTAAACTATACTACAAAGCTATAGTAATTGAGGTAGACACAAAAATAGACACATAGATCAATAAAACAGGATAGCCAAGAAATAAACCCAAACTTATATGGTTAATTAATTTCCCACAAAGGAGTCAAGAATATACAGTGTGGAAAAGAAAGTTTCTTCAATAAATGGCTTTTGGCAAAACTGGACAGCTTACATGCAAAAGAATGAAACTGGACTTTTACAAACCGTACACAAAAACTCAAAATGAATTAAAGACCCAAATCTAAGACCCGAAACCATTAAATGTCTAAAAGAAGTCATGGGCAATTACTTCTTGGACATCAACTTCACCTGTATTATTGTGGATATATCTTCCTGGGCAAGGGAAATGAAATCAGAAATAAGCAATTCAGAATACATTTAACTACAGTGCCTTTGCACAGTGGCAGAAACCAACAACAAAAAGGCAACCTACCAAATGGAAGAAGATATTTGCAGATGATATATCTGATAAGGGTTTAATATCCAAAATATATAAAGACCTCCTAGAACTCATCAACAACAACAACAACAAAATAAATACTCTGATTAAAAAATGGGCAGAAAACCTGAGTAGAAATTTTCCAAAGGTGATATAGAGATAGCCAACAGATATGTGAAAAATATTCCATGTCACTAATCAACAGGGGAATGCAAATCAAAACCACAAAGTGGTATTACCTCAAACCAGTCAGAATAGATAATATCAAAAAGCCAAGAAATAAGCATTGGCAAGGATATGGAACATATCCTTTGTTAGTGGGAACATAAATTGGTGCAACTACTATAGAAAACAGCATGAAGTTTCCTCAAAAAATTAAAAATAGAAATACCATGCAAGCCAGCAATTTCATTCCTAGGCACTTATCTGAAGAAAACAAAAACACTAACTGGAAAAGATATTATGCATCCCTATGTTTATTGTAGTATTTACAATAGCCAAGATATAGAAGCACCTAAGTATCTATCAATAAATGAATGGATAAGTGCAGCAGACCCTGGCCGAGAGTTTATGCTAAGGATATAATAGAAAAACATGTTTGTGATCCTGCAGGCTTTAGCATAAACATCAGAGCAGGAGCAGTTGGGAACGCCTGGCTTGCTCAGGGTGGAACGCTGCCCTTCCCGAAATGCCCTCAAATAGCGAGCAGCCAGGAATGCCTGGTCTGCTTAAGGGCGGAATGCCACCCCAACCAAAACTTGATTGCTCTTGACAATAGCCCGCAGGGTCCATAGAAACATGTTTAAGAATAGGCCTTACTTGCTGAATGTTACACCATCTAATCCCGTGACCTTCCCCGTGATGTATTACCATTCACTAGGATCACGAGACTCCCCTTGATTGTTTGATTATTTATTGCCAATAAATACACGAGGTTGCAGTGATCGCCAATAAATACACGAGGTTTGGGCGATCACACTATTGGCAGTCACACTCTTTGCGGTTGTCCCCTGCACCCATGCTTTCTTTTGCATCTAACCTGTCTGTGCCTCGTCCTTCTCCCCAATCACGCTGCAGCTCCGTGGACAGTGTCATGGCAGATAAGAAAATGTGTATATATACACAATGGAATATTAGAGGTAAAAAAAAGAATGAAATCTTGGCCATTTGTGACACCATGAATACATCTAAAAGGCATTATGCTAAGTGAAATAAATCAGAGAAAGGAAAATACAATGATTTTACTTATATGTGGAATCTTAAAGACAAAAATGAAAAAAACAAAACAAAAAGTAGATTCAAATACAGAGAACAAACTGGTGGTTGGCAGAGGGAGGGGAGTGAGGAAATAGGTAATATAGTGAAGGAGATTAAGAGGTACAAACTTCCAGTTATAAAATAAGTCAGCATAGAAAAAAATGGTCAATTAAGATTATAATAACTTTGTATAATGACAGGTAGTAACTACGTGTATCACAGTGAGCATTTCATAATGTATGTAAGTTTCAAATCACTATGTTGTACAACTGAAACTCTTGTAATTTTATATTTCAACTATACTTCAACTAAAAGTAGAAATTAAAGTTTAAAAAAATTATCACAGAAAAAACTACAGTCGACCCTTGAACAACGAGGGTTTGAACTATACAGGTTCACTTATACCTAATTTTTTTTTCAATACAGTAATGTAAATGTATTTTCTCTTATGATTTTCTTAATAACATTTTCTTTTCTCTTACTATATTGAAAGAATAGAGTATATAATAGAGTTAACATACAAAGTATTAATCAACTGTTTATGTCATTGGTAAGGCTTCTGGTCAATAGTAGGTTATTAGTAGTTAAGTTTTGGGAAAGTCAAACATTATTCATGAATTTTTGACACTTCTAACTCCATGCTGTTCAAGGGTCAACTGTATCTTACATATCTACATATTCAAAATCTCTTCAAATAGATTGAAATCAGGTCAGAATGCTCAGGTCAAACCCTTTGAATAATAAAATAGTAGCTAAGCACACTTTGTGGAATACACAACTGATCAATGTTCTCAACTTATTGTTTTAAATTATTCTTTATTTAAATCTCATTCTAAACTTATATTTATATACTGTAATGCACAATACATTTTATCTGTTTTTCATAGAAATAAAAATTTGCCTTTGATCAAAGCTTTCAACTATTGAATATTTTCTTTCATTAACAGTTATTAAAATTAGTTTTTTTAATTTTCACTTATGAATTTTTTACTAATGTATCATTGAATCAGCTTGTAAATACATCAGTTTTTCATAAATATCTATACAATTATATCAGAAGGAAATATTCTTCTCAGTGTCATGACACTAATAAAAATAAAACCAGAAGCCATAGCACTTAACTGTTTTATAATGCTATTCACATTTTTAAAAGATTCCAAAAATACTATGCTTTATTAATAATCAACTTTATATGCTCCATATGTTAAGAATTAGCTACAATGCTGATAAATTGCAGCAGGCTTTCATGGAGTAAGCATTAATTCACTTCATCTTCATTTGCTTATTATAATGTAAAATTAAAACAATTCCAAAGAACTAAAATTGTAACAGGAGCCTCAAATAAGGAATTATTTTGATGGAAGCACAGCGGGCACTGACAAACATTACAATTTGCTAGTGAGGAATCTAACAGATTTTTTTTTTAAAGATGTCTTTCAAATAATGCAATTGCCTTGGTTACTGAGTACTGACACTGTGCAGGTGTCACACATTAAATGAGATACTAAATCTCCGTTTCTAGAGATTTAGACACTAGACCTAGACATTCGGTCTCCTAAATATCTTTAGATATAAATGAACTACATATTTTCCCCCTATGTATCTGACTACAAGCATGGAGCTTGCCCTGAATCAGCACTGGATAAATGTTGTCTGGACATTTGCTTGTTTCCACAACTAGACTTTGTGCTCCTGGTAGGTAGGGCTATAATTCAGCATAAAGTTCATCGTCCAGCACACAGATACAAGGTAAAGAAATATTTGCAGTGAATTAAAAACATGTTTTAAGTGTGTCTGTAATTTGTTTGGGCTGGTTCTTATGCTGTACTTTAATATACGTTATTTTATAGTACATAAAAACAATCTAGAATGGTATATTTACAGCTTGTACATTCCTTTAATGGGTTATTGTGAAGACAAACACTATTTGCCATCAGTGAAAACTTTCTCTGTAGTTTCAGAAGACACACTGCACAAAGGTGGCAGTGACAAATAATCTCTGGACTTCATAAATTGAAAACACCATGGTTGGAAGTTAGCCATTTGATTTAGAATGTAACACAAAAGCCTGATGACATTTTTTTCCCATTTCATATATAGTCAAACTGAAGAGCAAAAGATGAATTGACTTTATCAAGAAAAATTGGCAAATAAAATGGCTCGTCACTGCTATTTATCTTGATTCTTGTGTCTTGCTCTTAATCGGGAGCTGTTAGTTTAGAAGCCAAGATTTGTTTCTTTATGGAATTGTGTGTGACCCACAATTTCATTTGTTATGATTCAAAATAAGTCTTATCTCCTTTTTAATTTCTCTATGATTTTATCTGTTTACAGATACATTTTCCTGAGGATATATATGTTACATATATTATATATATTAGAGTAGATAATATATATAATACATATATAACATATATAATACAATAGAAGTGGTATATATACACACACGTATATATAATACACAGATATTATATATTTATATGTATATATCAGTTCTGTTGTTGGCTTTTTAGATCCATATACAAAAAAGCACTTAACTGAAGATTTTGCCGACCAGAAGGCCTACATACATGTGACTTTACAATAACCAAATTAAACTCTTTACCTCAGTTTTTGGCAGAAACTCTGTAGAATAGACATCAGCGTACTCAGTTTAATGCACTGGGCTGATGTGAGAACCAACTGAGATAATTTACAGAGGCTTTCATAGGAATTATGTAATCTTCAAATATAAGGTATAATAATATATAATAGATTCTACTACAAATAAAACATTTGCATGTTTGTATAACTAGTTTTGGTATTAACTTTATGACTGGGAATAACTTTTTCATGTAATGGTTATGTATTTGTTAGTCCTTCTGATTAAATTTTACTTGACAACTTTGAAATATGGGCTGCCCTGATTAATTTTGAAACCCATCTCCATGCTGAATCCATGCCCCTACATTGCAATTCTGTTAAAATCATAATGCCTTGCTTCAACACCCTGACCATTATCAAGGAAGTGATTGATAATGATGAAATGATAAAAATGATTAAAAATTAGTTTATTGTCCTAGCTTTATCCATGGTGCTCTCTTCCTGCAGGCTTAGGATTTCCATGTTTCTATCAGAATATTAGAGAAACTCATCCTAATTTTTGTGTTGATTTTATGCTATTTTTTCTACTGATTTTAAAAAGAGTTTGAAAACATTTTCCTAAGGGTCTTTGTTCATTAAAAAAATAAGGAAATGATGTGTATAATAAAATTTTACTCGAGGGATATTTATTTGGGGTCTCTCATTCCAGGGGTTTATGTTAAATAGATACAATTGACTTGCTCTAGAAATTTAAACACAAAATTAAAGATAATGTTATAAATAATTTAACTGTAATTTTAAAATAGTTTCCTGGGGCATCTGGCTGGCTTACTCGGTGGAGTGTGCAACTCTTGATCTTGGGGTTGTATGTTTGAGCCCCATACTGGGTATAGAGATTTGCTAAAAATAAAAATCTTAAAATAAAAATTAAAAAAAATTAAAAATAAAAATAGTTTTCTGGTAATTTTCTTAAACATAGTATGCAAAACATGTTTCATAAGAGTTTGGACGTTTAAATTTTTATTACGTGCGATTATAATATTGTATTTAATATTTTATACATTTTATATATTTTTTATTTAATATTAGAGATTATAATATTGTATTTCTTTGAGACTTTAAAAAGAATATATTTAATATCATAAGGGTAACTTCAGTGCTTAACACGAATTTACTTATTTTTCAAACTACATTCAAATTACTGTGTAGAATTTACTGGAGGCAACTTTAAAATGGGGCTATTTTACTGATTGCATTTTCAAAGGCAGTTTATGTATTTTTGTAAGATGTGTAAAAATCAAGATGATCAATGCTGGAAAACCAGTATTACAAATCTGGCCAGGGCAGATCTAATAACAAAAACTGCATCAACTGAGAATAAATTCTAGAAGGTCAAACTCAAACATTAATTATAATTTTGCTTGAGTCCTGAGTCAGTATAACTTTCCCTGGCTACCTTGATCTGAAGCACATGAATAAATTTTTGGAAATCTGAAGCTTGGAATCCCTGCTTTCTCAGATTCTAAGAGATTTAGAAGAAGGGCTTTGGGGATCTCTCTGTCTCCCTCTCTCCTATTACCAATGATTCTGATGTACTGTCTCATTTGAGTACTACTGATCTAGACACCAGAGAAAATTTTAAAATTTAGAATTATCTAATTACTTCAATAAAATATTCCTAATATTAAAGTTTCAATTTGTTATTCTGTACAATGTTGTTGACTTATCTCTCAGAATTACAACTCCTGTTATGATGTGAGGTGAGACAAACCTATGTAAATACATCCACCCAGGGTGATTTTCAAAGGACTCCATAGAATATCAGGAAACACTCTTCTATGGAATGTAAGATCTAAAAGATCTAATTTTTTTCAGCAATATGCCCCATAATCTAAATATGGAAATATATTTTCCATGCTTTCCTTTATTTAAAAGCCACAGCAACAAAATTCAAGTAAATAAACATGGCAAATGGGGGAAGAGATGATATCTGAAATGAATTAAAGTTTTTGATTTTACTGGAAGCAGGATATATGACATGTAATAACAGTCAAATATGAACAGCAGTTATAAATTTGGACATTACCCCCCAAAAAATTGACATTTATTTATTTAAGAGAGGAAGAGAGAGGGGGCGGGTAGGGGTAGAAGGACAGAGGAAGAGAGAGAGAAAGAATCTTTAGCAGGCTCCCTGCCCAGCACGGACCCCAACGTGGGACTCGATCTCACAACCCTGAGATCATGACGTGAGCTGAAATCAAGAGTTAGATGCTTAACTGACTGAGCCACCTAGGTGCCTCATATTTTTTTTTTTAACAGCAGGTTACCAACATTGGCCATCAGAAAAAAGGGGTAATTACATGTAATTGTGCACTGACATATTCAAAAGCATTCCTAGTTACAGTAACCTATCAATGTATTTTGAACATTATTTTTAATTCCTTAAGAAGAAAACCAGCAATGTGGTATCTAACTAAATATCAGAATTACTAATATGTGCTTTCAGGCATTTTAGAATTCCCCTGACACTTATTTTCTTCTTCATGTACTTTTTTGGTAAGTTTTGGAGGCATTATTTAAAAAAAAAAAAAAAAAAAGGAAAAAATCTCACCATCAAAAACAATTCTCTAACAATACCCATGTGGAATATATTGAACATTCTTATCTGAGGCCTTTATAGTAAGACTCAGCTAATTACGGATAACCCTCACCTAAACTGACTCGCTAATGTATTACTACTATCTACCTATTTTCAATATCAAACTAATTATGGATTCAGACTCACAGTATACTTTGGTGTAGTTGCTCAGGCCATTAGTTGATTTTAATTAAATGAAAGTCTTCCAGTGATCACGGGCTAATTAATTTTTAGTCTGACTATAAATTAAAGAAAGGTTGCTCATGAATTGTGAATATTCCCATATTTTACCAATATATAGATATTTGCTTATATTATGTATTTAGTGCTAATAAGAAATGAACTAAAGATGCTAAACACAACTTTGGCAAGGTCTTTCTTTCTTTTTTCTTTTCTTTTCTTTTTTACTTTTTTGTTATGTTTTCTTCTGCTTTTGGCCCGTGCTTGAAACCAAAGAAAATAAATTAAATGTTATTTAGAGGCTGCATTGTGATCTTAACCAAATGGAGCCTCGCCTCTCTCCTTTTATTTGGTTTGACAACCATATATTACAATATAAATCCCTGCCCTATGCAAACTATCAAAGTGAACTCCAAGCCAAGGTTTGCTTATGTTCACTTGAAAAAACTATTGATTAAAATAACCAAGAATAGTTGTCATGACATAAAAGTAATGTTTTCTCTTCCCAATATTTTTACTTAGGTAAAACATACATAATCACCATCTTAACCCTTTCTAAGTATATAGTTCAGTGGCATTTAGTACATTTATAATGTGCTACCATCCATCTCCAGAACTCTTATCACTTTGTAAAGCTGAAACTCCATACCCGTTAAGAAAAAGTAGAGTCCTACAGTGTTTACTTTTTAGTGACTGGTTTATTTCACTTAGCTATTTCACTTCACTACTTTATGTCTGAATTGCCCTCCTTTTTAAGGCTGAATATTATTCTATCAAGAAATAAAATAACCGAATTAAAATGAGCAAAGGACCTGAATTGAATTTTTTTCCCAAAAAATACATACAAATACAGGTACATAAAAGGTACTCAACATCATTCACCATCAGGGAAAGGCAAACAAACCATTAAGAAACAAACAAACAAACTATAATGAGATACCACCTCACATCCACAGCTACTATTAAAACAAAACAAAACAAAACAAAACAGAAAATAAGTGTTGTCAAGAATGTGGAGAAAATAGAATCCTTGTTTGTAGGAATGTAAATTGGTACATCCACTATGAAAAATAATATGGAGATTCCTCAAGAATTTAAAAGTAGAACTACCATATGATCTAGCAATCCAACTTCCGGGTATACATCCAAAAGGAATGACATTATACCTCAAAGACATATTTGTACTCTCATGTTCATTGCAGCATTATTCACAATAGCCGAGGTGTGGAAACGACAAAAGTGTCCATTGACAGATGAATAGATAAAGAAAATGTCACTCACACAAACACACATACAAACACAAACACAGAGGAATATTATTCTGCCTTAAAAATGAAGAAAGTCCTGTCATTTGCAACAACATAGATGAAACTGGAGGGCATTATGCTAAGTGAAATAAGCCAGATGGAGAAAGAAAAACATCACATGGTATCACTTATATTTGAAATCCTAAAAAAAAAAAAAAAAAAAAAAAGAACTTATAGAAGCAGGGTACAAAGGTAGTCACCAGGGCCTATAGGCTGGGGGAAATAGGGAGAGGTCGATAAAGCAGTATAAACTTTCCATTATAAGATCAGTAAGTTCTGACAATCTAATGTATAACAATGACTATAGTTGACAATATCATATATATTTCACTGTATAGTTGAAATTTTCTAAGTGTAGAACTTCAGCGCTGTCACCAAAAGTTAAAAAAGTAAATGTGTGAGGCTATAGATGTGTTAATTAACCCAATGGGGGAAATCATTTCACAACATATATGTATATCAAATTACCACTTGTGTAGTTTAAGTATCTGATACTTTTGTTAATTATATCTCACTAACTTGAAGGTTCCCTTTTGCATTGCTTGCAGGGCAGGTCTAATGGTAAGGAGACTCCCTTAGCATTTGTTTATATAGGAGTGTCTTGATTTTCTCCTCATTTTTGAAGGAAAGTTCAAGGACAGTAGAGGATTCAGAGTTCTTGGTTGGCACTTTTTTTTTCCTTTTAACACTTTGATTTTATAGACCCACTGCAGATTTCTCATCAGAAACTGTAGTCTTATTGAGGGTCTCTTATATGTAATGAATTGCTTCTCTCTTGCTCCTTTCGAGATGCTTCATCCTTCAAAAGTTTGATTATAATGTGTCTTGGTGGGAGTCTGAGTTCACTTTAATTGGGGTCTGCTGAGCTTAAATATTTTTATTCATGTCTTTCTTCAAATGTGGAAAGTTTTCAGTCATTATTTACTCAGATATTCTTTCTGCCCTTCTTCCCTCTCTTCTTCTGAGACCATCACAATGCATGTGTTGATCCACTTGATGATATCCCAAAGTTCCCTTAGATTCGGTTCACTTTAATTCAATTTTTTTCTTTTTGTTCCTCAGACATGATGATTCCCATTGTCCCATATTCGAAATTGTTGATTATTTCTTCTGCCTGTTCAAATTTGCCTTTTGGATACCTCTGGTGATTTTTTTTTTCCTTTCAGCTATTGTAACGTTCAGCTCCAGAATTTCACTTTGGTTTCCTTTTAGGTTTTTTTACATCTTTATTGATATTTCCATTTTGTTCATGTACCATTTTCTTACTTTTCTCCACATCTTTTAGTTCTATGAATTTTAAAACAGTTGTTTTAAAATCTTTACCTTTAGGAAATCTGCCATCACATCTTTTTCAGAGACAGTTTTTGTTGTTGTTGTTTTCTTTTTTTTCCATTGAATGTGCCATGCTTTCCTGTTTCTTTGCCGTGTGATATTTTTGTTGAAAACTGGACATTTGAATATAATGTGGGGACTCTGGAAATCAGATTCTCTTGCTTTCCCAGGGTTTGTGGTTTCTCATTTTTGTTTTTATTTATTTATTTATTTTGTTGTATAGACTGTTTCTCTGATGATGGGCAAACTGAGGTATAAACTTGACGTCTTCTCAGGTCTCCTTGAGCCTGTGTGTTTTCTTGGGCACGCATGGTGACTTTCTGATTTCCTCCATATATATAGATATGTTTTATGCTTGATTCCTTAATGTTTATAATATTTAATGTGTTTTTAAACATTTTATTTATTTATTTATTTGATAAAGAGAGAGAGAGAATCTCAAGCAGACTCTGTGCTAAACATGGAGCTGAACGCAAGGCTCAATCTCACAACCCTGAGATCATGACCTAAGCTGAAATCAAAAGTCAGATGCTTAACTGACCGAGCCACCCAGGGGCCCCCATAGTGTTTAATGTTTTATTGTTTGCTTCCAAAAGGGGAAAGAAAAGTGGAGGCAAAAAAAAGTGTTGGTCCTTTAAATCCCCTGAAATTCACTTTAGCCAAAAGGTGCCGGGTTTGCAACATTGGGGGGCGAGGGGGGGTAGGTACAGCTACAATGGCTGCCTGCCTCTTTTTGCCTCTGATATCTAAAGCAGCAATACGTTACCGGAACACTCATGTCCAATATTTATCCACTTTGTGTCCAACAAGCTGGTGCAAGCTGCTCTACGAACATGTGCACAGCTGTCTGCCATGGACTGGGGGTGAGCGGATGGGTAGGTGCTGGTGTGCAAAGAGCTGAAATTGATGTAAATTAACTGCAATTTAGAGTTCAAGCCTTCCTTTGGAAATCGCAAGCACTGAAAGACTCCAGAATCCCAAAATAGTTACATCATACAGATTCTACCAGGATAACGTATGTCTAGGTAGGTCAACAGATTCCCAGTGCTTCCTACTTTGTCATTTTTTTTTTTTTTAAGATTTTATTTTTAAGTAATCTCCATACCCAATATGGGGCTTGAATTCACAACTCTGAGATCAAGAGTCCCATGCTCCACCAACTGAGCCAGCCAGGGTCCCTTCCACCTTATTCTAAAGCACTGTTTTTTATCTTTAAAGGAATGCTGCTTCTCAAGGCATCATTCTTTACAGCAAGCTTTTTTTAAAGTTTTAATTCTAGTTTATGGGTCCAATATAACAAAGTATAGATTTTTCAAATGGTGAGGAATTGAAGACTATGGAAAAAGGCAAAGACCAAGAAACAAACATCAAAAACAATAGTATACACTGTTTTGGGATACAAGATATGTGGTAAGGATATAAGAGCATGCCCAGCAATAAGAAACACAACTTTAGTATAATGGTGACTTCTGAGGAGGAAAATAGTAGACAAAAAGAAAAGGGGTAGAATTTGGCTTTGTATTATTAATTTTTTCAAAAGAAAAGTCTAAAGGACATCTAGAAAATTAATACCTCCTCTTTCAGGAAAGTGATAATTTGTTGTTAGCTATGCTATTTTTGTAACTTTACATATGCTTATAATGTTAACATACTAAAGTATAAAGAATACTAAAATATTTCAAATAAAAATGATCGAAAGTAAGATAGTGTTGGGGAATTCACTTTGATCAAATTGTTGATTAGAAAATTATCTCCCAAATCAGAAAATTTTGATTGAGTACATCATTAAAACAATTAAAATATATAGGCCACAAATAGATTATGTGTGTCATTATAATAACTCAGAAGTAGTTCTTGATTTGATAGCTTCATGCTAAAACATAAGAAATGAACCCAAATTCACTAAAATAATTTCATCACTCTGATTAACTTAGACTCGGATAGCCTTACCAATAGTCATTTATCATACAATGCTCCTGAGCTATAACATTGAGCAAAAGGAAATTTTGTTCCCTTGTTCTAGTCATATTCATTATTGTTTTAAAATTTCACTGATGCAAGTGGTTATAAAATAATTATTTCTTAACTGGTTGTTATTTAAAAATACATAATAAAAAACATTATTTCCATTATACAAGCATGCCAAGCTTGCCTTCACCCTAGGACCTTTATATATGCTATGTCTTTCACCTAAGGTGCTTTTTCTGAGACTCTTTGATTAGACTGCTTCTCCTAATACCTGAACTTTACCATGTCACTCCCTCAGAAAAGCCTTTTACTCATGAGAAATTCTCCCCTTTCTTACTCACACTTTATGCCATTACACTGTTTCATTATCTTAGATACTAGCCTTTATTTGAAATTACCCATATGTTCGTATATTTGTTCTCCTTTTTACCTCCCTCATTAGAAAATAAAATCGATGAGAGGGAAATTTAGTTTCCTTGTTTCTTAATGTATTTCAATCATCTAGAACTATGTATGACATGTAGCAGTGGCTCAAAGAAAGATCTGTCCAATGATGTGATAGTAACTTAAAGCAAGGTTTGCTTTTAGAAAGGAAAGGGCACAAAAATAAATAAATAAATAAATAAATAAATAAATAAATAAATAATAAATAAATAAATAATAAATAAATAATAAATAAATAAATAAATAAGAAAAAGGTAATTTCTTTTTTTTTTCTTTTAGATTTTAATTATTTATTTGAGAGAGTGAGCGAGCAAGCACATGAAGGGGAGGGTCAAAGGCAGAGAATCTCAAGTAGGCTCCGTGCTGAGCATGGAGGCCTACATGGGGCTCTATCGCATGACCCTGAGATCATGATCTGAGCCGAAACCAAGAGTCGGATGCTTAATCAAGTGAGCTACCCAAGTTCCCTGAGGAAAAGGTAATCTTGATGTAATAAGTCAGGAAACGATTTGTGTGTGTATGTGGCTTCTGATAATGCTTGGGTATGTCATATCATTCACCAAAATAACAAATATTGAGCCGGAACAGCTTTGGAGAAGTAATTGGGTGCCATTTTTATCTGGATTGAGGTCAGGGAAATAAATAGAAAAATTATAAAATATTTATTTACAACGATTGATTTGTATTTCTGGAATTAAGTAGGGATAAAAATATTTGAAGTCTTCAGAGAGAAAAGGTAGTGCAAATCATCAAAGTAAATGAGATCACCCAGGGAGAATATGGCAAAGAAGAGAAGATGGTTAAGGAAAGAGCCTTTAGATGAGAAGGGAGGACAACAAACTGAGGAGTAGAGTGGCAAAAAGTTCACATTCTGGTAGTCAAAGTTAAGGAACTATTTTAAGAATGTGACATTGGCCATCTTAGAGAAAAACTAACAAGAGGTTGTTGAGTTGATCAAGTAGATGGTCCATGGTGACCAGATGAAAATTCAATGACTCTTAACTAGAGTGATATCAGTGAATGTAAAAGTGAAATAATAGGGGTGCCTGGGTGGCTCAGCCAGTTAAGGGTCTGACTTAGGTTCAAGTCATGATCCCAGGGTCCTGGGATAGAGCCCTGTGTTGGGTTTCTTGCTCAGTGGGGAGCCTGCTTCTCCCTCTGCTTGCCATTCCCCCTGCTTGTGCTCGCTCACTGTCAAATAAATAAATAAAATCTTAAAATAAAAAAGTGAAACAGAAAATGACAAGGATATGGGCAAAGATTTGTCAGGATATTATCACCCCTGACTTGATATAAAGAAGTAACGGATTAAACCAAGATTTTGGCAATGGATGACCAAGTCCTTGCTCTACCAACAGATGCAATATGAGTAGTTTGCAGAGAATAAATGTAAACAGTCAGTAATAAACTGGAAATTTTTATTTAACTTACTTCCAGATAAACCCTTTAAAATTCCATAATTTAATACCTTACACAAGATAGAGCAAGAGCATATAAAAATATAACAATTATAATAGAAAATAATTATTTTATCAAATCTTGGTCTAAGAGTTAGTACTAATTTCTAATAAAGCATCACTCACTAGCTTGTGCAATGCTATTAAAAAGATCCTTTCTCCCATTTTCCTAAAATCTTAGGTGAACAAGTTTAATGGGCTCATTCATCCTGGTTTGTCTAGAGAATAAAGGTGTAAAAATTTCTTAAAGCTATGTAAACACATACAAAATGAAATGAAGATTTGAAATTAAAGTGTAAGTCACTCATCTCAGTCATTTGATTATGTCAGATGAGATTTGCCCTTTGAGAAAGAATGAGGAGCTATAGACAAATCTGAATTTCAGATCTGGAAAATATTTTTTAACTTCATTCAGTACTATTACCTTTTCTTCTCTGTTACTACAGAAATAAAAACCCCCACAAAAATTAGCAAGAGAAATGTTAAAATGACATAAGCTAAACAAAGGACACCAAGATAGAAATCTATCATTCAGTTCTTCTAACTCCCCAAAATGATTGCATCTACCCCCCTATTCTTTTCAGCAGCCTATCATTTAGGGTATGTGGATACAACACTGGGAAATGCAAATAAGCCCCCTGAGTTATTTATTTAGACCCTGGAATTCTTTAAATCTGAAGCAGTACCTATATGATTGAATTGCTGTTTTCCATTATCAACAAACACATGGAAAGAAAACCAAATTAAATGTATTGGCCTTTCTTAATACCAAATGAGAAATGTGAGAGCCTGGTGGCTATTAAGCAATATAGAAACTGGAAGGGAATACAATCTGTTAACCTTCTCCTATAATCTTCATTAATTATTTGAAAAGTAGAGCTGTTGTAAACGGACTTTGGAAATTACACACACACGTGCCATACATTTCTCCAACATTTTTTTCTCATACACAGTAACATTTTAAAGTATTACATGCTGTCTTGTGCAACAGACTTCTAAATATTTCAGGTCTGCAATCCACTCACTCTCAGAATTTAGATGTATTTCCCATCTTATAAACTAGTGAAGTCATTTGCCAACTTGGAGGCCTAACAGCTTAGCTGAGAGTGTCCTTAGAAAGTGAACTGCCAGCTAATAGGTCTCCTTATTAAACTGGTATTTTACCCAAACTAATGCAGGATACCCAACTTGAGAAATAACAAATTTCAAAATTCTCACAATTTGCAAATGGTTGTCTCAATCACTTGTCTATCTCAAGTACTATGTCCCATCTTAGATCTTAATATGAACCGGGGAACCATGAAGCCACAATAAGATCTTTGAGAAAAACTACACAATAACTGAAAACTGAGTGAGGCATGGACACTAGGGAAACACTTGTAAGGAAAGGAAGCCCCAGCCACAGTAGGGGATCCACTCCATGACTTCTCTTCCAAGGTTACTTGGTTATGCCCAATGAAAAGGGGATTATTCACTTCACAGTGTATTTGCAGTTAAAATTGCTTGACAGATGCAGTTACATTGAGGGCACTGTGGGGGGTAAGTGCATGAAAATTTTAATACAGTGGAAGATTAAACTTTGACACCACTGAAATACTCCTTAAGACTGTAATTGTAGTGACTGTTGAAGTGGACTTCACAAAGACACGCAAGTCTCAGAAATGTCCAGAGAAGGAGAGACAATAGCATAGAGACAGGATGCTTTAATACAAATAAAGTTTCTCTATCTCTCTCTCTCTTTTTAAAGATTTATTTTAGAGAAAAAGAGAGTGCATATGAATGAGCAGGGGGAGGGGCAGAGAGAGAGGGAAAGAGAATTTCAAGCAGACTCTCCACTGACTGTGGAGCCAGAGGCAGGGCTCAATCTTGTGACCCCGAGATCATGACCTAAGCCTAAATCAAGAATCCATTGATTAGCTGACTGAGCTACCCAGGCACCCCTACAAATCAATGATCTTTAACAAAAAGAAAATTTCCCCATAAATTTCACCCTCACGGTAGAGTACACATACTATTTTAACAGTTTACAATGGTTTTGAGAAGATCTGCAAATCCAGAGAAATCAAAATATTTTTAACAACTTGAATAGTATCATATCTTCTGATAAATGAGAAATTTGACAAGTTAATCTATGATTATTAAAAGTTAACTTCATTTAGTATTTTGTCTGGAATATATTTCCATAAATGTTGGCAGAAAGATTTAGCATATTTTCAGATATCTGTAGACTGTTATGGCTGACAGGACATTAGAGATCATCTAGCTGCTTGTTTTACACATGATGAATCAGGAAATGATGTTTATATTTTTGTTAGTAGGAGGATGACAGGAATTGACTCATTAGCTCTTCATATTTTTTCAGTTCTTGTCTCATTGATGCTACTAGGAAAAATATACATCAAAAAACTTTAGAATTAGTAGTTATTAACTTCAGGATACTCTAAAAAGTTATAATGCCTTAATTATATTGAGCATTTTAGATGACAACAGATCCAAATGCCAATGTTTACCAATTCATAATCTAAATAATTCTTCTGCTGCAGGTTCTGAAACTATAGAATTCATATAATTCCATTTCAATTCATTTCATTTTCAGTGAATGATTTCCACATGTCTAACTTTTGAAAGGTCAGTTGAGTCTTTTCCTAGATGTATCGTGACTTCAAATTTACACCCAGTCTTCTGAAATTTGAGGGAAGTATTCCTTCTGAATTTTGAAGGGAAATAGTCCTAGGTGAAAGTAACATTTTAAAATTTGCTAATTGCAGGGCGCCTGGCTGGCTCAATTGGAAGAGCATGTGACACTTGATCTCTCGGTCATGAGTTTGAGCCCCACACTGGGTATAGAGATTACTTGAATAAACTTTAACTACTTAATTAAAACTGCTAATTGCAAACATTTTGTTATGTGACCTACTATTTCTCATTCATTTCTCCCCAAATAATATATTTTCCTTTTTCATTCCTTCTCCTTTTATTTTTCCAGTGGGGGGTGGGGATTGAAGCTGAAATACCATACCCTATTATACATACCAAAAAAGCATTCCCAGCACAGTATGTCACTGCATTTTGAATGAAACATTTTTTGAACAAAAAGAATTTGCTTATGGTGCTGCTGGGCTAGTGGAATCATGTTTAGTTATAAGAAAAATCACATAAACATCCTATAAGACTGAGAAATATTCAGAATAGAGAAGAAAAGTCAGTATATGCTGGTATGATTCTTATATATAGCATTGGCTGAAAATAGAAAAATAAGGAAAAAATGAAGAATATCAAAAAAAGGAAACATGAAAAGGATGAAAGGGAAAAAATGAGAAAAAAATAATAGTATTAACTTGCTTATGTATTTTCAGGAACATCTTTATGCTTTATAAAATGTTATTTATTCTGAGATTCAGTGGGCACCTGAGTAATCCTACCATTTACATTGCAAAGGTATTACCTCATGTAAAACCAGTTTATCTCTAAGAACTTCATTTTAAAGATTTTTTTTTCAGAATTACCACTAATGTTAGTCTGAATTTGCCTTTAAGGAATTGGAAAGGGCTTTACACATAAACCCTGCCTCAAACACAAGAGCCTTTTTGGGTTGGGACAAATGCGTTCAAGGTATTCAAATTATGTTAACTGGCCATAATCTTTTCAGGTGCTCTTTTCCAGTAATGAAATGACAGTAACAACAGCAGTTATTCATATATGTACAGATATACTGCTGAAATATGGATTATTTGGATGCCTTCATTATTGATCTACGTTCTTATATGTGCATGATTATTACATGTCCTGTCTCATGTTTGAGTGATTTTTTTTTTAAGCTCAGGATGGCACTTAGACACATTATAGTTTATAAACTGATTGTTGACCCGCTATTGACTACTCTTTGAAAATAATGCCTTGTATACAAATTTGCAAATAATTGTTTTGGGCTTCGGAGACAAAATAGCAAAATAAAGTGTCTAAATACTCCTGGAAATAAGTAAGTGAAATAATGAAGTAACAACCCAAATTAACAGTTACAAAATAACATTTTTCTGTTTAAAATAAACTTTAAATGACAGGGAGACCTGCAGAATAAGTACCAATAAAAATACATAGTCTCATTTATCTTTGCATAATACATGCTTATATTTGTGCTTTAAAATCTAGTAGAAATATGAATGATGCTGTAATTAGAATAGGCAATACACACCTCCACATGAGGAGGTTTAAATAGGTTTTAATACAATGTTTTTGCATCTATAAGGTTAATAATTTTTAGATAAAATTTCTACAATTCAAGTAAAATATTATGAAGCCTATTATTTTAAACACTAAAATAGCAGAGACATATTTAGTATACCTGTAAGATTTTTAGAAAATTATTTTAACACATATTAACTGTATTCATCATTTACCTTTATAGGAAAAAAAGATAAAATACCATATTGATTTAATGATATTTGTTATTAGTGAAACAATACTGTGATTTTGATTTCTACCTTTACAGAGGATCCTGAACCTATGCAGATTTGAATCCACCAGGATGGGGAATCTTATCGTGGAAAACAGGCTGGGCAAATCAATCACTTGTGATAGTCTGCAGAGAGTACAACGTAATCACCATTTTTTTATTTTATTTTTGCTTCTATAGGCCTGTCTTCATCACGACAGGATTATGTGGGCCAAACCAAGGAAGCATAGATATGACCAGTTTCCCATCAACTCCTTGGAAGGGACATTACACTTTGGTATAGCTCCATAGAGACAGTGTAGCCATGACATAGGACCTAAGCATTTTAGGTTAAGACAGATAATTAAAAACTAAAAGAAAATTATAATGTAGCTTTCAATCTTTTATTATTCACAAGAGAAGGCTAAGTGCTTTGTACAAAATTCAAGGTGAGGCAGTCAACATAAGAGCCCTGTTCTGTTTCTGCATCCGAAGTCTGAGATTTCACTAATGCTAAAGTGCCCTGTGTTGATGACAATTTGGGTTAGAGAACAATGGAAAAGTCCATTCATTTTGTATTAAACCTGTTCTATAATGTGCCATTTTCAGAGACACAAATAATTGAATATTTAAAAAAAAAAATCTGATGCTTTTCCTCTCAATGTGGAATCAAAAACATTATGTTCTAGAAGGTTCAGATCATACCTTATTACTTTCCATTGTAAGAATATTTTTAAGATATACATTTATTACATATTTGTTTATATTATATATCATATAACACATCACATGTATTAAATGTAGTATCATATTATACTTTTGCACTCCTGTATCAGGACTTATAAAAGGATTCTTGTGTGTGTGTGGGTGGAGTGTTCAGAATTGTAGATAATTGACCTTGCTTTTATTGGCAAATATGTTTAAAGCATACAAAAGTCAAACTACACGAGGTTGTATATTTTTGTGTTTTCATCTTCATCAATTGAGAAGTTTATAAAAAACAAAAGTTAACACAAACTTCATAAATATCTCTTTAATTACCTCTTTAAAAATAAAATAGATATTAAAACAAATTAATGACTTTAAATAAATTCCAAAAGAAAAGGAACAGAACTAAGTTGTGAAAGCAAGTATAATAACTAAGTACTGTGATTAATTAAGGTTAGAAAATGGATATGAATATTGTACATAGTTTCAGGCTACTTCAACTATATGCCTCAGTATTTGATTTTTTTAATGTATTCCTATAAACTTCTCAAATTCACATTTCTGTCTTCTATATACATTCTGGAAGAGGTACACATTAAGAAATTTTTTTTAAGAAAGACAATATTTTTAAAATATTTCCATATCAAAAGTTTAGGGTGAGGGTACTAAATAAGTCTTTAACACCTTTCCAATATCAATTTGTGCTAAAAAACAAAAGGTTTACAAATTAACAGCCTTTCAGGATTCCACTCATAAGTTAAAAAAATATACATCTTTGTAAAAATCATTTGCAATGGTTAGCAAAAAATACCAAATATACTGAATTCCAATTGACTTGAATTGTGGTTGGTCTTTACCACTAAGAATAATGGAACTGTGTTCCTGTGTCCTTGACTCAGAGGTTGACTTTAACTCTCCTTTGCATTTGCTACTCCATTAAAATAGTATTAGAGGAAATTATAAAAAAAGAGTATGTAGGCAATCACTATGGTTCAGGTTGCATCTCTAAAACTTAGAGTACATAAACTAAGGTTTCAAAATTTCTCTACAAAATAGAGCTAGAGGACTCCTTAACAAAGCAACTTTGGAACTTAAGGTTTGTTTTATACTTATATAAACCTTGGCATGTTGCACTTGTCAGAAAAACTTCATAACCCAACAATAACCTTTTGCTATCCTTTATATAGTGTTGTCCAGACAAATTGTCATGCTGTTCAGCTGAACAAGATTGATGACACAGCAAACTGCCAACGTACAGCTTAGGAGAATACATCCCTTCAATGAATTTCAGGCCATTCCAAATCACTTCCCTAGGCTGGGATGGCAGCAGTCCCTCAAGGATTTTGATTTACAGGCTGTGAAACACCAAAAATACAACTCCAAACATGAAAGAGTGTGTCTAAAAATAAACTTTTTCTTTTGAATATAGTTTATGTAACTGTTTGTTAATGGGAAGACAGTTTATGACTATACTCATGATTTTACTTATTTTTTTAATTAATAGGCTTCAAACATTCAGATATCTTATTTAGAACCTCCCCCAAAATAAAACCAAAAACAGTTCTATGATGTTCTCTTACAATTACATACTACTGGGTAATTATTCATTTTTAATGGCATGTCAACTGCTTCAATAGTCTGAACTAGTATGCTCATTAGGTTGAGATTTTATTCTCTATCACTAAAAGTTGGCTGGGCGTGGAGAAAGTATGATATTCTATTCTATGATATATTTCTGTACATATTTTTTAAATTTTTATTAGGAACATTGTTTAAAACCTTCCTGTTCTATGTATTTTGTGAAACTTTTGAAAAACAAAAGACTGACCTAATCTCTTACTGCTTCTACTCAATCAGCTTCACTAGATCCCATAGGAAAAGTAAGGTGGCAGGTGAGGAGGGAAGGAATTCAAGAGAGCAGCCAGAATGATGTGTGTATTTACAATTTAGTGTCCTTGTGTTGTAATGCTGCTGACTGTGCAATCAAGATATCTACATATAAAGAGCTTAGATGTGAAAGGAGTTCATCAGGTGGAGAAGAAACCAATAGACTAGAAAATATTTAAGTCTGACTTTTTGTAATGTTTGTGCTCAACAAGCAGTCAAGAGTATGTGTATCTTCAAAAAACTTGTTAAAAAATACACATACACATAGGAGACAATCATAGAAACCTCTCAAAACTTCTCCTGCATCATTGTTTTTATTCCTTTTCTTTCTATAGAACATTACAAATATTTAGGCCACTTATATTCTCTTCATTACCTTGAACTTCCTTAAAATAGTGAAGTTGAAAGTGCATTGAAGGTATTTTTTCATTGAATAACCAAAGCACCAAATGATTAACTGTGAAGTAAAATGATTTAGTAGTAGTGTGCAGAATCCCATTAAGCTAACTCATTAGGAATGGAGCATTGGCATAACTCTGGAGGATACACAAATATCACCGACTGAATTACATGACTAGGATACCAACATGTATTCAATTGTTGTACAGGGACTGGTCAAAAGCAGTGAGAGTGCAGTGATCCCACTGCAATCTCACCTACTTCAGGTTATCAATAAAGTATTCGAAATCTTTGAAAGCAATAAGTAAACTGTCTTAAACCTATTATTACATACGTATTTTGGACTAAAATAGAAAAAAAAAACACAATATACTATATATATAAGCCAGAGCTATAAACTGAACAGATATTTCATAAAAAAGAAAAGGAAGAGAGGAGAAAAGGGAGGGGAGGTAAAAGAGAAATCAAAAAATAAAGGAAAAAAAGCCACCATTTCCATGTTAATGGCATGCAAAGTAACAAAAACAATAAAATTCATAACTAATACCCAGAGTTGTGCAATCTTCCCTAAGTCAGATCAGGTAAACCAGATTTCTTCTCTTTGCTAGGACTCAACTACATCCACTTCCTTAATATTACATTGATTACATTGATTACACTGTATTTAAAATATATTTATGTTATTATTTCATGCCAGAATATGAATTTCTTAAGAGGAATTTCCTATTACCAGCACCCAAACCGCACTTGCTATAAAGTAGGTGGTCGGTAAATATTTACTAATCAGGATCATATTTACCTAATCAATCATTTATTTCATTTCTTAGCATACATTAGTGATTTTTTATCTTAACCTACATTTGGTAACTGTTGTCCTATTATTTGTAATTTGAAGTAGGGTCAGTGGTTTTCAAACCATTTAATACTATTTAAAGTTTATTATTGGATGCGTTTTTTGTTCACAAAGATAGATCAAGTCTTGCCATTCAGATTTACTTATTCTAGTTATGGTTCATGATTCAAAAAGCATTCTGGGAAAGACATCATTGGATTCAATCAACTGATATTCCACGTATGCACAATATATTTTGCCAAGATGAACAAACAGTATTAATTCATATCACACTGTGAACACAAATAACAATTCTGGAAAATCGATTTCTGCTTTATGAATTCAACAAAACACAAAATGACTGACCTAAATCCCTCAAATAAAGGTGGTTTTGCTTTCAATTTACTTAATATTCCATAATTTATATAAAATATTATTTGAAATAGGAATTAAAAATAATTTTGGAAGTGATTTTTCAAGGATAGAGTTTAATTTTAAAAAGAAATATATTCAGCAGCTTCTAACACCCTACTTGACTCAAATTTAAGGCTAGTTATCTATATGTTGCTACCTATTTCTGCAAGTTGCATAAACCCATGCTATGACAGAGTATATCATGAGACTATTTCAGTAGTTCAGTTTTTTCGTCCTTGAAGAGTTTTCCCCAGTAGGAGTTGAACTGTGTCCCTCAAACAAGATATATTTGGGCACAGCAAAGGAAATAATCAACAAAACTAAAAGACAACCTACTGAATGGGAGAAAATAGTTGTAGATGATATATTCAATACGGGGTTAGTATCCAAAATGTACAAGGAACTTATAAAACTTGATAGCAAAAATAATAATTAATAATGCAATTAAAAACTGGGCAGAGGACCTGAATAGACATTTCTCCAAAGACGACATATGGATGGCAAACAGACACATGAAAAGATGCTCAACACCACTCATCATCAAGGAAATGCAAATCAAAACCACCATGACATATTACCGTACACCTGTCAGAAGGGCTAAAATAAAAAACACCAGAAAAAGGAATCCTCATGTACTGTTGGTGGGGAGGCAACTGGTTTAGCCACTGTGGAAAATGGTATGGTGTTTCCTCAAAAAGTTATAAATACAACTAACCTATGATCCAGAATTCCACCATGGGTATTTACCCAAAGAATATGAAAACACTAATTTGAAAATATATATGCACCCCTATGTTTATTGCAGCATTTTTTTTTACAATAGCCAACTTATGGAAGCAGTCCAAGTGTCCCTTGATAGATGAATGGATAAGTATGTGAGATTACACACACACACACACACACACACACACACACACACACACACAATGGAATATTACTCAGCCATACAAAGAATGAAACCTTGCCATTTGTCACAACATGGCTAGATCGAGAGAGTATAATGCTAAGTGAAATAAGTCAGAGAAAGACCAATACTGTAGGATTTCACTCATATGTCGAATTTAAAAAACAAATGAACAAAGAAAGAGACAAATAAAAAAAAAGACTCTTAATTATAAAGAACAAACTGAAGGTTACCAGAGGGGAGGTGGGGGTAGGAAATGGGTGAAATAGGTGAAGGGAATTAAGAGTACACTTACGGTGATGAGCACTCAGTATAGACTTGTTGAAGCAGCACATGGTACACCTAAAACTAATATAACACTGTATGTTAACTATACTGGAATTAAAATTAAAAAAAAAAAAAGATGTCTACGGGAAAGGAGGAATAAACAGGCAGAACACAGGTGATTTTGAAATGAAAGCAAAGTATTGGCAGGGTTGGTTCTTGATAATGAAATGATCTGCATGATACTATAATGATAGAAATGCGTCATTATCTTTGGCCAAACCCATAAACTTTACACCAAGAGCAAACTCTAATATAAACTATGGATTTTGAGTGATAATGTGTCAGTATAGATTCATCGATGGTAACAAATGTGCCGCTCTGGCTGGGGATATTATGCAAGTATGAAGGTAGGGGTATATGAGAAATTTTTTTACTTTCTGTTCAATTTTGCTGAGAACCTAAAACTGCTCTTAAAGGAAGAAAAAAAAAAGCACTATTAAAAAAAAGAGAGAGAGAGAGATTGAAGTCTAACCCCCAGTATCTCAGAGTGTGATGTCATCAGGAATTAAGATCTTTATAGAGATATTTGAGTTAAAATTAAGTCATTAAAATGGGCCTTAATCCAATTGACTAGTGGCTTAATAAAGAAGGGGGGCGGGATTTGTACACAAAGCGATACATACAGAGAACAGACTGTGTGAAGACACAGGGAGACCAACATCTATGAACCCAAGAATGCCTGATGCTACCAGAAGCTAAGAGAAAGGCATGGAACACATTCTCCTCACAGCCAGCCCTCAGAAGGAGCCAACCTAAGAATACCTTGCTTTCAGACATACAGCCTCTAGAAATGTAAGACAATACATTTCTCTTGTTATAAGTCACACGATTTCTGGTACTTTGTTGCAGTACTTCTAGGAAGGTAATAAACCTTCTTTCTCAGGATCTGGTAAATAAGTTGAATTGTTTTTATAAAAACACATCATGATTTCCAACATGTAGAGTACAGTTATAAAGCAATTAATGAAGGAAAAGTTACAGCATGCATTATGTCAACAAGGATTTAGACTGAGGGCTTAAATGCTCATTTGAAGAAAGAATGGTCCCATTAGAGGCTGCTGTAGTTTTGGGTGGGGATTTGCAGGAACGAATAGATTTGCTGAGGGAAATCACTAATAGATGTGAGGGTCAATTAAGCTTCAACTGGAAAGTAAAGTCCTTATAGGCCATGAATACCTTAGAATGAAGAACAGATTTCTCCACCTGGGAAGGTGGTCTTTTTCACTGAAGTTCAAGAGTCAAGGTTTCCTAATTACATACAAATATTCTTTCCTCCTCATAATCTGCCACAATAACTCTGTGAAGTCTGCATTTAGCCAAGTTACAGATATCACTAGATTTTTCTAGCATATAGTTGAGGAAGTTAGATGACAAAAAATTCAGAGATTAGGTAGAAAATTGGAATACTGTCATTCCTAGTAACACTTAATGTGTTGAGCTCCTATTTTATGGCCAGCATTACATATGATAATTTACAAATGCTATTTCACTCAAAATAATTCTGAGAGATATATCAAATATATATATAATCAGTGTGTTAATTGATATATATATAAATTTTATATATGAAATATATATAAAATTTATATATAAAATGTATTTAACATTTGATTCCTTAATAGCCATTTGAAACTTACAAAGCAAAAGGTATGATGGATGTAATGGTATTCTATTCCTTTTTAAGAACTGTTTGCAGAATGCTCATATGCCCCAATTCTGGTCAAGAACACCCAAGGACAGTTTTGCTAAAGATTTCTTGGAATGTTTTCTCAATCTTAAAGAGAAAACCATTGGAATACAGATTATTCCTTTCTTGCTGGATGTGACTAAAGAAGCACCTGGTCTTGGAGGTTTCTGGAGGGCATCTTCTGTCCATGAGGGAAGCCAGCCTTCACGGACACTGCCAGCATATGGAAGAATATGCAGACAAGACAATAGGAGAAAAACAGAGTCAGAACACAGATTGGCTCAGACCGGGAGTCTGAAACATCCCCAAACTCTTTCTTTTGAAAGTTAATAAAGTTCCTTATTGTTAAGGCCTTTTTCAGTTGGCTTCTCCATAACCTGTAGTTGAAAGCAGGCTAACAAATAGTATTATTCTAATTTTATACATGAATAAAGCAAATTCAAATGGTGAGTTAAATTGTCCATGATCACAAAGCTAGTAGCTGTTCTATTGTCTTTAATCTCAGTCTCGCATGACTCACTACTCTTCATTCCTTTCTAAAAAGATCTAAAAAGAGTCTTGAATCCAACATTGAAAAAAAAATTAGCTTATGATTCAGCACCCCTGTTAGCTTTTGAATAAAAAAAAAAAAATGCTTGACAAATAACCCAGTTGAAATTGCTGTTTTTTCCTGGTAGCCTTGAAAAATAAGAATATGGGGGCAGGAGGAGACTATATATTTCTGAAGAGTATAAAGATGTTTTGAAACACAAGTCCAAACCCATTATGCTTATTTTTTTTCATAAATTTTGCATCAATTGTTTAGCAGAGACTGAATAATCATTTAATTCTGAATATGCCAGCTAAAACCAACTCAACCCTAAGTTCTGTTTGTTTTAATTCTGGCATAAAATAAAACATAGTACCTTGGTAAAATAGAACATTTGACTTTTCTTTGTATACATTGCTGACTCTCTTTTCTTGTTTTTCAAACTCTACGTTAATTACATGGTCTAATGGCAAATAGCAAAATTCTTTAGTCTAGTTGTAATGGGAAGATTTAGGAAATTATCTCACACATTTTCTTCCAAGTTTGGTTCTTATTCTAATAATTGAATAACTATAAATATTTCTTACTTCTAATCTTATGATCTTGATCTTTTGCAAGATCAACATAGTAAATGACCAGAAAATTAATGCACTTAGTTGTAATTATTGCATTTTCATTTAAATAGTTCATGTTAACATTTGGGATAAGTGCTATTTGCATAGAAAAATGTTAAAAATGAAAAGTCCAGAGTTTCTTGTTTCAATCTGGTTCTTATTTTTAAAGTTATCAAGATTTTGGCACAAGCAATATGAATAAGTATCACTTTGCTATTATTTTAGGGCAATTTTATTGTTATTATAAAACTTTCCCAGAGCAGTGTCCAAATATCTTTAGTAGAATCCTCAGTACTCAGACTAATAAAACTTTACTGCCTATGAAGTACTTTATTTTCATTTAAAAAATTAGTTCAGTTTTGCCACATTACTTGGTACTAGTTTCATCATGACTTGGAGTAGTTAATCATCAAGAGATCATTTTTTTTCAAAGTTACTATTTCCACAAAGTGACCTGGATGGTGTCAAAGGTTTTGTATCTGGTGATTAAAAATCCTTTGAAATATATAAAGTATTTGATGTGTCTATAGATTAAATATAGTTCATAGATACAACTATGCATGTTGTGACGCTGAGTGTGACCATTTAAAAGGTGTATAAAATGAAAACAGGAAATAAAAGATCATAACAAAGGATCTATGATAAAAAGACAAGAATGTGGACTTCTTTAAATCTTGGAAAACTATTTGTGTTTATTAAAGTACTTGACTTTGGAAAGTAGATACAAAAAACTGTGGCATGTTATAGAAAATAATACTGTCCGTGTATTAATACACATGAGTATTTGAAATTGTTAAAGGGAAGCAATTTCAAAAAAGATATATGTAAACTAAGGATGAATATACTTCTCTTTCACACTTGTGAATCTGTGCCATGGAACCAGTTCCAAAATAGAAAATTAAAAGACATTTATGATCTTCAATAATTCAGGAGTTAAAGGTGAATACAAAAGTGAGGGCAAACTGAATTTTTTAGAGTTTTACTATAGTATATGAAAAGCTCTTAAAATAAGGACTTACGTCTGACTATTTAAAATCATTACAGCTTAGGTAACAGTCTAATTTTTTTCTTAATTCTGGGTCTCCTTATTTAGTTTACAATTGTTAATTTACTTAAGCTAGCAGACTACCGGTAGTTTATCCGTGTATTACAATCAGGTAGTTACCCGTCGTGTTAGATTCATCTTTTAAACATTGTCTTATAAATCAATAATAATCCCTCCTTTTCTATTTTTGAAAGATTTGTACATTGCTTTTGCTTGAAAGGAAGAGAGATGGTCACACTCCAAAAAATTAACCTTTCAATAGAAATAACATTCAAGTATCACAATACCTTCATGACAAATTAAGCAAAGGACCCCCAGATTAAGCAAAGCCAGAGGTGAAGTTACAAAGATTAGGGGAAAGGATATAGTCAATTTAAGAGTCTGTGTTTTGCTGCCTCACCATGTAAATTTGGACCCATAGGTAAAGGAGAATATTGATTCTTTCTGTTGACCAACCGACAGAAATACGGTCAAGGGATTTCATTATGGTGACTGCATTTTTCTTCCAATGTAAGGTAAAACACGGTCAAGGGATTTCATTATGGTGACTGCATTTTTCTTCCAAAGTAAGGTAAAACACCAGAGAATGATTTCAATGGGGGCTCAACAGAGTATCTAGCAACATTTAGCAAGGTGAAAAACACTGGGCCCACTTGCGCTTGGAGGGTAGACTGTTACTCTACAAAACTCTGCTATAATGAAAAACAAAATGGTTTCCTAGGAATGGACATAAAAATCTGTTTCCCACATTGTTTAAAGATTTTGTAATTTGTATTTTGCTGAACCAGAAAAATAGACTAGATATTATTCTTAACCAATAAATGAAGAAGGTCTTACAATATTTTGGCTAAATTATGAAATGACAAAAATGTCCCAAAGAGAAAAATTGTGTTGGGGCGCCTGGGTGGCACAGCGGTTAAGCGTCTGCCTTCGGCTCAGGGCATGATACCAGTGTTACAGAATCGAGCCCCACGTCAGGCTCCTCCACTATGAGCCTGCTTCTTCCTCTCCCACTCCCCCTGCTTGTGTTCCCTCTCTCGCTGGCTGTCTCTATCTCTGTCAAATAAATAAATAAAATCTTAAAAAAAAATTGTGTTAAATGTTTGGGCACATAATAAAATGATTCACGTTTTTTAATTTCCTTATTATTAACATATAATGTATTATTTGTTTCAGGGGTACAGGTCTGTGATTCATCAGTCTTACACAATACACAGAGCTCACCACAACACATACCCTCCCCAATGTCCATCACCCAGCCACCCCATCCCCTCACCCCCTCCCCTCTAGCAACCCTCAGTTTGTTTCCTGAGATTAAGAGTCTCGTATGGTTTGTCTCCTTCTCTGGTTTCATCTCGTTTCATTTTTTCCTCTCTTCCCCTATGATCCTCTGCCTTGTTTCTTAAATTCCACATATCCGTGAGATCATAAGATAATTGTCTTAAAATGATTCCCATTTTAATATCACTATTGAGGATAAACTGTTCTCTGATTGGTCTTAAAAATCCGAATTATTGTGGAAATATTTATGTGTATTTTTCAAGGCCCGTCTCACCTATGACCTCCTCCACAGATCCTTCTTCTCGAGTATTTATAATAGGTTGTTTTTATTTTTATTTTTCTTACCATATAAGAAAGAAGATATAATTTGATTTTATGGTCCTCCGCAATGCATCATATAGCATTTTTTAAAAATATTTGAGTCCAAAATGAGTAATGAAAGTAAATGAAGATTTATGACACTGAATGGAAAAAAAGAAGGACTAGCTTAATATGTTCACAGATATTGAAGAATGCTCCTAGTTGAGATTACATTAACTGTGGGAAAACCCATAAATAAAATCAGTATTAATTATGTTTTAAAAAATCTTTTTAGATTTAATTTATTGATGATTGATTTAAATCTGCACTTTTTGTCATAGAAATCTATAACATAAAAATGGGTAAATTGATAAGTTTTAAGAATGGAATTCAGTGACGTAAGGACATCTACATTGTTGTGCAATATCATTATGCATTTCCAGAACTTTTTCTTTCCAAACTGAAACTTAGTACACATTAAATAACTCACCATGTACCCTTCTTTATGATCTCTAGCTACTTGAATAGGCAAGTAATATAGGCATATAAAATTCTTAGAATTACATTATATGGAAAAGAACGTAACATGGAATTCATTGGTTTAGAAGGCACATTAATCATGTTGACATTATGTTAAACTGTACAGGTTCATCATACTGCATTAAACTTGGATTCTCTACACAAAATACGGACAATTAAATACTGATGGCTACTTGTTTTATTTCTTGCTAATTTTCTTATTTAAATTATAACAATAGGTGAAGGGAACAAAAAAAGAAACACACAAAAATCTAAAAAAAATCTGATTGAAAGTATCTGAAATCTGCCTAGGTAATCAGGATTCCAGGGGTATGTAAGTGAGCCAGTATGCAGTAAGCTGCTTTGTCCCCCCTCAGGGCTCTTACCAATTCTTGGTGCAGATCCTGAGACTAAGAATCATGGAGTAGGAAGGAGCAAAGAAACTAGTGAAGTTCTCAAAAGTTTTCAGGGCAAGAGGGTTTATTAAATACACTCACCCACCCACACCCCAAACTCCTAGGGCAGAGGGTTCATTCAGAGCAGCAAAAACTTTCAGCATTAAAGAGGCCATATCTTAAACAGAAAGGAAACTAATTCCCTAGAGTCATTTACCCAAGTATCCAACTGTGTAGGATGAGAGTCTAAGAGACAAAAAAAGAAACTACTGAAAGCAGGGTGTTCTTAGCAGCAACTCTGAGCCAAGAAAACAAATTCAGGACTTTCTAAGTAGGAAGGGACCTAGTAAATATGCCATGCTCTCAGCTGAGACTCAGAGGTCTGCAGCCTAGAAACCACCAAAATAAGATATAAATTATTAGAAGACTAGGGCACCTGGATAGCTCAGTTGATTAAGTGTCTACCTTTGGCTCATGTCATGATCCCAGGGTCCTGCTCAGCTGGAAGCCTGCTTCTCCCTTTCCTCCCTGCTTGTGCTCTCTCTCTACTATCTCTCTCAAATAAATAAATCAAATCTTAAAAATAAAATTATTAGAAGACTAGGACCCAGCCTGGAATCAGCTCAGTCCATACCTGATTGGATTTAAAGTGAGGTTTCCAGTCTAGCAGCAGATTAGAGGATAGCGTGATAAATAATCACTAGAAATATTAATGACCTCTAGGACTTCATTTTTTTTCAAAGTTTCCAAGAAAATAAAGAGGCAATATAAACAAATTCATATATAACTCTGAAATTGAAGTTAACAGTAACAGATTTTAATCAGCTGAACGATGTGTTCAAAAATGATTGAAAGGATGTAGAATTTGGCCAGAAAACTAGTGTCTATATAAAATAACTACATGGAAGATTCTAAAACAAAAAAAGTAATCTAAATTAACTGGATTATTTGATGACAGATTGGAAATGAGAGAGATAGTGAACTGGAAAATGGGTGAATAGAGAACGCATAGACTGGGGAAAAAAAGCAAAAAGTAAAAACTTTTAAGAGGGTAATTTAAAAAGGGGATCTTATTATATTGGAAGCCAAGGAGAATGGGAAACAATTATTGAAAAGAAAAATGGCTACAAGTCCCCCAAATTTGAAAGCCATCAAGTCATACCTTTACCATACAGATGTAAACCTAAACATAAGTACTCAGAAAACCCCATATAGGCCCATCTTTATTTATATTTATCTAATTTGTATAAATGCACACAATATGTTTGATATGTATATACAGGCTTATATGTAAATATATATAAAATATTCAGAAGTGTCCTGTTCCTTTAAGGTTATTTTAAATAAAATAACTAAAATGCCAGACAAAAATATTCTTAAATTGCTGAGAGAAAACAGACTGTCAACCAGTGTTTTTGTTCTCATCAAAAATATTAATTGTGAAATGAAATATAGATTTTTTTCAGAATAAAACTAGTCATAATTATAAACAATGTAAACTATAAGGGAACTCCTTTCGCCCAAGAAAAAGTATACCAGAAGTAAATAGAGATATGCAGATACAAAATGAAAACAAATACGTTCAAAAATATAAGAGAATTTTAATTATATAAAGTTGTAATAACATGTATGGGTTTAACATGTAGAGAGAATTAAAGATCATGAAAGACACTCAATAGAACTAGTTTTAAGAGGCTAACATTTTCTTACAAATGATATATTAACCATAAGAATTTAATTATGTATTTTGGAATCTCCAATTTAACTATCAGGAAAAAAAAAAGTTACCTTTTACTCAAAATGATCTAACTAAAATGCTAAGTGGAAATAGATTTCAAAAGGAAGTAATAAGATAAAAAAATTTACACAAGACAATGAAACAAATGGGACAAATAGTACAATAAAACACACAAAGCCAAATACCAGTGATTACTTTGCAAGTATGGCTTATGTCCATTAGTTCAAGTCAAAATCATCATAACAGATAATTAAAAAAAAAATCAACTATATGCTGCTCACAAAAATTGCTCTAAATATAAGAAGTATTTTTGTATGGTACAGATAGCAGTCTTTTGTCATTCTTAGGTCCTATGTCATCAATTGCAATACTGATTTTTCCATAGTATATTTGGTCGTACAGATAATTTTAACGTTTACACATTTTTTTCTTTTTCTTGAGGAGATCCGGGTTCCTCAGTATTAATTTTCAAGATTTATCCACTCGTTGATTATACTCAAACTGTTTCTTCTAAATTTTCTTTGCAATTTTTATATGTACGTCTTCAAACTTCTAGGTCAAAAGTCCTTTCCCAGCTCTCATACACAATCTATAATTTTCTCATGGTCCAAAAAAATGGTGATTACAGACACCATAGAATTATGTATGTTGTAATCCATTTGTGCGTGCTCAATTGTTTCACTACTTTATGTTGTTTGCCAATGTAAGAACTGATTTCACTAAAATAAAACTGATAGTATGTTCCGATGACTAATGAAACAATACTCTGGATAGTCACTTCTTTTTGAAGTTATCTTGTTTGTTTTTTTAAATACCTATTCCTTAACAGATTTCTGTTCCTTAAGATTTTAAGATTTTATCTGGAGACAAAAATTATTGTCAATTTGTTGAAAATGTATTTCGTTTCTGTATTAAATTTTGGATAAACAGACTTCTATGATAAGAACTACATTTTTCTTTATATTTTAAAGTCACTTTTCTCTTAGGCTGACCTAGTTTTCTCTCTTTTCCATTACACCATATAATTTATTTAAGTGGGTTCTAGGCTGACTAGTTAACTAGTAATTCTTTTATTTCTGCATTAAAGGGAATGGGATATATTTCCCAATTTCATTTATAAGTTAGAATAGAGAAAAAAATTGTTCTATATGGCTTATTCATTTGATTTTTCTATATTTCCAAAGTATTTTATTGGATATCAATGATACAGCTTATCTTCAGGGGAAAACTATCATCTCTTATTTTCAAATTTTATAGTTAACTACTTTATTATTCCAATCAGTAGAACCTCAAAAACTGTCCTACGTAGTAATGAGACTAACAGGTAGTTTCTTGTATACTGTGTTTCAGTTGTTATGATATTAGTACTCAGGGTCATTTCATTGAGGGGATTTATTGTTCAACAAGAGGTTCTTGCTATATTTGGCCACAAATACCAACATAAGATTTAGAAAAATAATTAAAATCGTTCACCACAAGTATTAAGTTTGGACAGCAATTTTATCTCTTTCAATTCTAAAATCCATCACATACTCACTTGTCTCTTCCCAAATCAGATAGTAACCAAACTTTGGAATGCTAGAGAAATTACTTCAGAGATACCAGGGCAACAGTATATATATTTTATAGCTAAAACTAAATTTCATCAAATATTTAGAGCGCAACATAAAATGCAATCAACACTTAGATGCTTGGAAAGATGTTAATATTTTGCTAAAATTTTCAGTTTTTATCCAGATGTCTGGCAGCACATAAGGAAAACAAGACACTCTGTGAATAAACATAATCTCAATTACTCCGAAATGCCATTTTCCCACCAATTTCCAATTTTCTTTTTAAGGGAGAACATAATCACACGTTGGGTGATTGTAGAGATTAACAATCCTGGCTTCTAAGGACAGACTATTATAGCGCATTCACTAATTTCAATGCTCATGCCACTTTTTTTAAAAGATTTTATTTATTTATTTGAGAGAAAGAGAGAGAGAGAGAGCATAGGCAGGGGGAGAGAGAGAATCTCAAGCAGACTCCATGCTAAAAACAGAGCCGAGTGGTCATGATCTGTACTGAAATCAAGAGTCTGACGCTTCACAGACTGAGCCACCCAGGTTCCCCATCAATGCCCAAGATATTTAAACAAAGACTGAATTAGGGGACAGTGAAAGTTTCAGCAGTTCTGTGCTTATTGGGTCATATTGATAGGACCCCCCAAAAAAGACAAGATGTACTGAGGGCTTAGTGACTCCTGATAAGGAAGTATTCTTTTAAAATTTAATATTATTTTCAGGAAGAAATTACTATCACCTATTTTTGTTTTTCTATTAATATAAATCACATACCTATCTACTTGGAAGTATTAATAGCCTTATTTTAACAAGTTTTTTCTAATGTCAGAGAAAATTATGGCCTATAGAGTGACATCTAATTTTGTTCTGTAGTTTCTAATGGAAGCAATTATTTCTACATATCAAATAACAGAAAAGTCTTCATAAACAGAAGGGAATACTTTGAATGTACCTATTAGAATCATTTTTCTTTTTTCTTTTTTTTTAAGATTTTATTTATTTATTCGACAGAGATAGAGACAGCCAGCGAGAGAGGGAACACAAGCAGGGGGAGTGGGAGAGGAAGAAGCAGGCTCACAGCAGAGGAGCCTGATGTGGGGCTCGATCCCATAACGCCGGGATCACACCGTGAGCCGAAGGCAGACGCCTAACCGCTGTGCCACCCAGGCGCCCCTAGAATCATTTTTCTTAATTTTCTGGTAAAATACACTTTTCTACCACTGATTTCTGATTATCATTTTTGTTTTTGGAAGAAATAGTAGTGTTTTGTTTTGTTTGTTTTGTTTTTTAGTCTCAAGTTTTTATTTAAATTTCAGTTAACATACAGTGTGCTATCAGTATATTAGTTTCAGGTGTAGAATTTAGTGATTCATCACTTACATAAAACACCCAGGGCTCATAGGTCTACTTCTTAAGAAATATCCACCCCCCCACTCTGCAAAAAAGAGAATTTTATTAAATATATAATGCAAATATGGAGAAGGGAAAATACTCCTTGGGTAGTACAAGTGGGATATAATTTTGAAACTTTCGTTTGTTAGTGTAACTGGGAGAAACAGCATGTCTGACTCCACAGTGCTTCTATTTCCCTTGCGGCTGTAACCTATAGCTTAGAAACTTCTGCTTAGCCCTGCACAGTCATGTTAATCGTTGAAAGAATTTTGTTTATAGTCAAGATTTGTAAAACTACTCTTCACCCAGAACTAATCCCCCCCACCACCACCAAAGAGATAAGTACCTACAGAAATAACAACGCTATGTTTAAGATTTACTGGAATGACAGGACCAGATTTTTGTACACAGATCAACTGACCAAGGACAGAAAGTTTCATAACCTTCCTAGGACATTTGCGAGCACCAGAATAGCTACAGACATCAGTCAGCTCCTGACTCCAATCTCCTTGCTTCTGCCTCTTCCTACATAAGAGAAGCTCAAATTTTATGCTGAGTTAAGCTGGTTCTTTAGGAAAATAGTCAGTCATGTTTGGTTTGCTGGCATTCCTTACCCCAACATCTTGCTCTATTGGCTGGTTGCATGATGGGAGGAAGCTTACACTCGGTTACTTTATATCCTTTTGTTTATTATACTACGTTTTTATTTTAAGAATTGCCGTTTTCCCTGAGACAGGTGTTTCAGAGTTTTTGGTCAAAGAAAAACCTGTATTGAGTTTCAATTATTACAAAGCTGTCATTAAAACTCTAAGTTCAATTAGGACCACCTCTATAACATTCTTAGGACCGTTTTCTTGCACCTTCATACAAAATTTTACCTCTTTTGGAGGTTGTCATCATTGTACACACTGATTTTGGTAAAAACCATTTCTTCATGTTACGTAATGAGTTTTGTTTAGGTGTTTATGTCAGAATGCAATTTCATAGCATCTAAAATTTACCGTATGTTCCATAGTGTATGGAAGTGTGGTTATCTGTTATTTACCTGTTAGTATAGATTTCACTTTCACTTTATACTTTAATACATTTAGAAACAATTAAACTTCTAATTGAGTACATATATTATAATCATGTAATTATGACTTATTTTATACAACTGAGAATTTTTTCTGTCTGTGATACAATTGGTGTCATTAGAGGATAAAATACCAACCTGCTGGAACCAATAGAACTGTTGCCGGGGTGATTCAGGAAGGACTCACAGACAATTATTTTGTATAACGTAAAAGACACTCTCATTTAGTAAATTCTATCATAGCTTACAAGTCTTCCACAGCACCAACAGATTAAAACTTTGAAAAGGAAAGAGTTTACAAATACATGCAGGTATCTCTGCCACAGGCCAACTTGAAGAAAGCATTAAGAGATGTTGCTAATTTCCACTATTGCTAACAACCTCAGAGCATCAAACTAGGACCATTAGTAACTGAAACCATGGAAATACAGGCGATAATGACTATCATAAGTGTGGAATTAAATCACTGAAAACAGACTCAGAAGTTTCTACTTCGTATACCAGTGACTAAAGAGACTAAACCTCAGACCTAGCTCCAGTTTAAAAAACACAAATGACCGGTGAAGGAGATAGACAATGAGCCAAGATGATGACAGAAGAGCTAGATTACCAATAAAACAGCCAAACCTCCATTTTGTACTGCCAACGCTTTACATCAATTTCTTAAATGTAAAGAAGCTATTAAAAGCAAAAGCCGACACCAGACTCAAAAGTTCCCTGAGCATACAAGATCAGTGTAATCATACATGCAAAGCTTAATTCAGCTTATTTTGCAAGACTGACTTGGCCTGGGTCATTTCTTGCTTATGCCTCTGGAAATCATAAGCAAAACTTAAACTGGTTCCCAAAACTGATATGAAGTAACCACTGACCAATTTTCTATCGCTTAAGAAATATCTGCTATTATAACCAATCACGGTGAAGAATAAACAGTCACTGCTTTCTTATTATATAAACTGCTTTATAATAACATGCCCCAGAATCTCATTCCATGTTTTGGTTCAGTGAACAGTCTTTTTGGTGTGTGCAAAACAAATTTTTACTAATTGCTACTTCAGTGATTGAGTTTATGCCTGTTATGTCATGATTTTTGACAAAGTAAACATAAGAACTGTGCTGAGACTGTATTCAGGCATTATCTGCCATGTGTGTTTAGTATTCATAATTGAGCTGGTTGTGAGACCTGTACTCGTGTCAGTACTTTAAAACATTGAATATGTGATCTGTTTCCCCCTTAAAGTCTCCTGACTGTGATTCCCACAGCCTTACCTTCTCCCTGGTGTTGAAGAGCCCTCCCAGCAAAGATCAGCAGAGGCCTTCAGCAGAAAATTATGACACCGTCACCCACTGGAGCTGAGCAGGAGGAAATGTAGTGTCTGCCATGGGTTGAATGAAGAGTTGATGAACTGAGGGCCTGAGGACCAGAAGTTCCACAAGTTAGAACTTACTTCAGACTCACGCAGAAACAGGACCAACTACCTGAGGTTTGGGTTGGCAGCAACTGCCCAGCACCCGGATTTAATTCAGGTTGAGACTGCCACTCCCATGCCTCTTCATCAACCACTTAATTGCATTCACCTTTGACTCTCTGCGGACACCAATTTGTGGATGTTGGCAGTGAAAATGGGGAAAGGTTTGGAAACAATCACAGGGGTCAAAATTCTTTAAATTAACTGGAAGAAGAGATTATGAACCATCTGTGACCAGAATAAGAAAAAGAAAGATTGTTTCTCTCCATGATGGGCATTAGTTCATTGGCTCATAACTAGTAAGTTTTTGTTTTTTGTTTTTTGGCTTTATAGTGTTCTGGAATAAAACACATAAACACAAAAACATAAAATCCAGCATGTATCTAAAAACCATCTCAATCAGATTGTTACAAAGTAGTATTTTCAGCCAAAATCCTAATGCCCAGACTGAGCATTCCTGGAACTCAATGTCTTTTGAAGAAATCCCACGCCTATTTTGTTGTGTCACAAGTCAATTCAGTACAAACAAGAGTTCTCTGTAACGGCCCTTGTCAAATTGTTGGCTTTTAAGCAATGTTGAAACACGTCTGTCTTTTTAGTCTTCTGTTTTTGCAATAGTTGATTACTGTGCTTTTCAAAATGGACAATTTGCTTGAAAGGCTTTCAAATATCCTCTTGAAAAGTAATTCAGACTAACATATCATTGGCCAAAAGAATTTATAAAAGCAACATTTGTGATTGCATTTTGAAAGGAGAACACAAATAGGAAGTAGATGAATGATAGCATCTTCAAAGGAGATATTCATGGAAAAATGCTTCCCATACTTTAATATAGAATTTATTATAGTAGCTACGTACATGAACCAAAAAAAGAAAACTTAGAAAAATAAATGTTAATGTAATTAAATGTTACTTTGTAGCTTGGAAATCATGCTGTATGAAGTTACCCCGCTTTTGGTTCCTAACCTGCGTGTGTACATGGCTGAAGACTTTCCTCTCTCATAATGCCCTTAAGTATTTATCAACCCTGGTGGCAAATTAGAATCACCTGGCCCACCTTAAAATAAACTTAACCTTTAGATTCCACTTTCAGTTACTAAGATTCAATTGGCCTCAGCTGAGACCTAGGGGGCATGGGCATTTTTAGATAAAATTCATAAATGTACATCCAGGTAAGTCTATAACTATAATAAACACACACAAACATATGTACCAATATGGTGTTGATATATTGTACTAAACGTATCTCCTAACATTTTCCATATATGCATTTAAACTTTATGTAAATATACATATTTTATATGCATATAAGAGTGCATACATAGTATGTAATGTACATTATACATAAACATGTACAACCACGTGTGTTTGTGTAGATAGATGGATAGCTATAGATGTAGATATATATGATTTACATATATAGATGTATTTAAAATCCTGTTTCCTATGAATTTCATAAGGCAAGTTAAATTACATTCATTTCTTGGAATAGTGGTAATTAATTAAAAATCGCCTCTATTGAACAACTGCTATGCACAAATTCTTCTGAGTGATAATGATATGGGATATAATGTATAAGCAAAAGTCAGAAAACATAGGTACTAATCCCTGCTCTACTGAAGAGTCTCTAATTGCCTGGATCTATCTTGGGGTCAACCTGTGGTCATGTCCTATCAATGACCTCCTGCAACACATGAAAAGAGTTTATCCCAGGTGTTAGAGGAGTCCTTGTGATGGATCTGGAAATAAAAGAGGGCCATACACTTGAAGTTGAAAGAAAAAGGTGTTGAAGTTTGAAATGTAGCAGGAACCTAGATCACATGGGACATCCTAAAAACAATTATTTTTGTTTTGTTTTGTTTTTACTCTAAGAGTCATGGGAAGTTATTAGTGTATTTTGAGCACACATATTTTAACAGAAAACAATTGGAAACTCAGTGATATACTATTATTCCCTCACCTTATAAATGTTTGCCTCATGGCATGCAGAAATGTTAATATTACGTGTCCCTACAAACCTGGTAACAGAGTAGAGATTAGCACTTGTGTTTTTTGTACCAGGAAGAGAAGGGTGATTAAATCATGAGAAACTCATCAATGGAGATGGTGTTGACTTAAATCTGTTTAACAACTTCAACCTTGCTTATTGTGCTTTGCTTGATAACTTCCTATAACTGCCTCCCATCAATATCTTTTGTCTTTAGCTGGAGATGGTATTTTAGGTGGTGACTTGGACCATTTCTGTCAGTTACTCAGTTTTCTTGGGTATCTCCCATGTAGACAGGAGTTTTACCTGTATTAAACTTCTGTTTGTTTTTTCTCAGCCAAGAACCTAGAAGGGTAGAAGGTAAATGATTTCTCCTCTTTTACATCTGTTAATATACTATGTAGATCATTAGGTTGGAATCACCATTAAGGGAAAGAGATAGGAGGGAGAGAGAGATCATGACAAGATTCACATACGTTCTCTCTCAATTTCAGACTTTCTGCATCTGGGATTGTCATATAGATGCCTATGGAAAACATGAAAATAATGTTTCCCAGCACTGAGGCTGAGAACTGCCAGACCTTCTCCTCCATGGACCCCACATTTGAATACTTGTCTACCAGAGTTTATAATGTACAAAAATTAATGCTTGTGTTTTGTTGTTGTTGTTGTTAACCTTGGATAACCTATAGATATATAATTGCTAATCAGAACTTCCACTTTGTAAAATCTACCAAATGATAGAAATATATGCTTTCAGCCATTCAGCTTATATTTTGGTGATTACACCATTTTACTTATACTATTAAAGATACTTTTTTTTTTTTCTTTCAAGGATTACCTCCATGGCCCTTAGGGATTTGGGTTTGGCATGTGAAATATAGGACCAATTACTGTAGCTAACATTTATATCAACTTCACACCCAAAGTAGTGACAAAATAATGAAAAAGAATTGAGAATCTGGAATATTGAAAATGCATTTGTACTTCTCCCTAATGAAATCTATTTATTCACAACAATGCAAAAAGAGGTCTTAAGAAAATTATCTCCCTTAGAATAAAATGCTAAATTGCATGTGGATTTGTCTTTCAATTTTTTTCTAGTACTTTGCTGTTTCATAATTAAGGATAAAAGATTCACATTTTTATTAATTAGCAATTAATAACTGGGCTAGGTCGGTGGTTTTTTTTTTTTTTATCTTTTTTGGTCATTGCTTTCAGTTACTCAAATGGTAGGAAAATGGTTTATTTTCAAGTAAGACAATTTCTATACAATTATAGTTTATACAATAGTGATATTTTTCTCCTTTAATTTGCTGTATTATATTAACCCATATATACCATTTTCCCTTCTTGAGCAAAGGAAGGGAACCAGCAAAGTAGAGCTAATTTTTTACCTTTATAAATAATATTTTCATTTCTCCTCCTAAGTCTGCTTGGAGTCAAAGGTTCAAAGGAAATATTAGCTAATTGATAGTCATTTTGTATTGAAACAGAATCTGTAGTGAAATTTATCCAAAAACATTTTTTTCTTTTATTTAGATGGAACTAGGTAGATGTTTTCCAGTCTAGTTCCCTTTCTTCATGAGCAAGGGAAATAACATTTCCAAGCCCTCTTTGCAGTTAGGGTTGGTGTATGTCACTATTACAGCCAAAGCATTGTGGACAGAAGTGATAGAAAATTTTTCTAATCCTGACCCTTAGAATTATTTTGCACACTGTGTCTATCCAAGTACTGAAGGCAAAGAGGTCCAAGATGGAGAAACTGCCCAATGGAAGAAGCCTGGATGCCTGGGTCACCCGTTGTAGGACAGCAGTCCTAGAAAGTAGATTTATGTATATTTATGTATACCACCTTTCAAGGTAAACAAGAAATATATTTTAAATGCACTGTGGTATGGATATATTGGAGGTTATCTTTCAATAGCTGGTGAGAATTCCTGTAACTAAAAAAGCACCTGCTATGTGCCAGCCCTTTTTTTAGGAACTTTGCATTTATACATGGCAAAGAGTGATCTAATATCTGAGTCTGAAGTTTATACTGCCCCCACTAAAAATATGAAACCAGTGTAAATGATTAGTAGATTCATAGACAGGATTTTGTTTATCTATATGTAATTATGAATAGTAAAGTTCATAGTACAATATTATCCTATTTTTTACATTACAATGTAACATAAGAGATGATTACTTACAGTCACATGGATAACTATTAACTAATAGTTCTTGCTCTGACAAGTAAAGACTTCAAATATATATTTCAATCACAGAAATCACTGTAGTTAAGTAAATGTATTTTTCTCAGCCAACTGAGAAATATATACTTGAAAATTTAATAAATATGCCAACTTCAGTCTCTTTTATGTTTGTTATAATTTTGACCTAACTAGTTTATCTTAAGGCATGATGCTATTTATTGACTACGTAGTATATTGTCAAACACTATCATATAATGAGCCAAATATATGAGGAATTAATACTGCTTTACTGACAAGTATAGCTATGGTAAATTGGTAAATAAATAAGTATAATTATGTTGCTAGTAGTTAATATTAAAAACAATGTAATCATTCTTCATAATGAAAATTATCCACATTCTCTCTCCCGACACACACATACACATGTATATAGCCTTTGTATAGCCTTTGCTTTTGACCAAAATTTTAATAAGATAAAATCATACTAGTGAGAGAATTTCAAACTGAATTGTGGAGCAGGTATTAGAAATATTATTTTTAGCATAACTTGAAATTTTGTCCTGAAACTGAGAGCCCAACATGATTAGAATCTTTCTACTGATTTTTTAATAAAAATTGACATGAAAAGCAGGTATTTTGGCTTAAATAAGACACAACACAATCATTGAAGACTTGATTCTTCCCTGTTCTTGGAGAATGCATTTTTTGTTGTTGTTGTTCTAACAGCAAAAGTGAACACAAATGTGTCTTATATACTCGTCACATTTTAACAAATGCATTATTTTAGTAAATAGTAATATTTTTAAAGATTTTATTTTAGTCTGGGAAATATTGAGTCAAAATCCAAATATTGGAACATTCGGGAATTAAAATGCTGGCATATGTTTTCAGTGGTGGAATGTCACAGTATTCACTTTTATTGAAAGAGGAATTATATTCCTCTTCCCCAAGCTGGGCCCTCTTATTCTCTGCCAACTTATTAATCCTTGTCTTTTTCTTCTTGTCCTCTGTCTATAATGAACTGTGTTTCCAATCTGCAACTTTATTTAAATAATTTTGTATTCAAAACATGTAATCTCTCTCTCCCCCCACCAAAACAAGAACAACAAACCACTTCACACTTCAGTCTCTGGCAGACTGATTGCATTCTGATGCCAAGAGTCTGATTTCAGTATTTAGCTGTGATACACATGGCATGACAATAACATAATGCAAATCGTTTCCATAGGTAGCTCTTGATCAAAGTGTTTCAATAAAAGGCATTTCAAAAATGTTATTAGCAATGATAACCTCATGGGTTAGTTAAAAAATTGAAAACTCAATGCTAACATTTTTTTTAAAGATTTTATTTATTTGACAGAGAGAGAGACACAGCCAGCGAGAGAGGGAACACAAGCAGGGGGAGTGGGAGAGGAAGAAGCAGGCTTGCAGCAGAGGAGCCTGACGTGGGGCTTGATCCCAGAATGCTGGGATCACGCCCTGGGCCGAAGGCAGACACTTAATGACTGAGCCACCCAGGTGCCCCCATCAATGCTAACATTTTTCTAAAGGTTTCTTATCAAAACCGTAAGAGAAGTAAGGACTTATGTAAAAATATCAATAACATAACATTAATTTTTCAGGGAAATATTGAAGATGGAGTAGACATTAGAGTAGCCAGTGCAAAGAGAAGTTGAGAACATGTGGAGAGAGAAGATGCAGGAAGGCAGGGAGATGGTAATGGAAAATGGGCTTAACTTTAAGGTAAAACAGAATATTTTTAAAGAGGATTTCAGGGGGTAAAGCCTGCATAAGATTCTCTTTCCCACTCTTCCTCTGTCCCTCCTCCCTCTCTAAATAAATAAATAAATAAATAAATAAATAAATAAATAAATAGTGTTTTCAGAAATTCTTTCCACGTGTTTTATGATGTAATATCTTTATTCTTTTTGCTCAGCGTCTTTGGTAAAAATCTACGTTATTATTCATGGATGCTTGGAATTGTATTGTCTCATTTTGTTGTTGCTGTTCAATTTTTGTTGCTTTTAATTGTGTTAGAGACATCTGTGGGTTGTACCTGTCTCCAAATGGAGGCCTTTTGGCACAAGATGGTCCAGGCATATTGAAGACAGTTAACAAACTTATTTAAATCAAGGGGAGTAGATGTTGCAGCAGCCAGTCTGACAAATAATTTGTAACTGAAAAATAACCTGGAAGTATTTTTGGAAGTAAGGGATATTATCCTGAGTTGCACCTGCAGCCCAATAATTTAATAGTCCTATGGTGGGATTAACCAATTCTTTCACCCCCTACTCTCACCCTAATCCACTATCAAAATAGAATTTGAAGAACAAAGAGAAATCACTAGATACTCATTGCAAAATCCTTGTGCAATTAGAGGTTCAGACAAAGATAAAGCCAGAGGAATTTTCCACTAAAGAAGAGGCTCTTTTTAATGAAAAAACATTCAGGGATCATTTAAATTTAACATTAAGGATAAAGCTGTTTATTGAGCACCAGCCACTGCCTTAGGTGTTTGAATTTGGCAGAGAATAAAACAAACCAAATTTTGTTGTCATGAATATTTCTTTCCAATTAGAGGATTATACACAATAAACAAATGCATAAATTAATATCCTATAAGTTGGATGTTGTGGGTATAAAGAGGTAAGATACTGGGTAAAGAGTTAGTGGTGAAATTCACAGAGGTAAAAGAAATGAGAAAGGGAGCCATGCAGGTGCACAGAGAATGGCCATTGTAGACAAAGGTAACAGCAAAAGGCCAGCATGTGATGAGAACATCAAGGAGGGTAGGGTCACTGGGTTGTAGAGAACAATGGGAGGCTGATGAAAGGTGATGAAAGAGAGGCAAACCATACACACCAGACTCAGGGCTTTCCTACTTAGTCACCCTCAGGGTTTTAAAGAGAATGACGAGGTGAATGGTGTTAAGCTTTAGAAGGACTGTTTGGACTACAGCAGCCTGGAAGAGGGCAGCTGGAAGCAGGAAATGAGTAGGAGCTATTGCAAGCATCAATTTGAGAGATGATGGTGGTATCAACTAGTTAATGAGATGGGTGTATGGTTTGATTTTAGGGCCAACAGCATTTGCTGATGGATTGACCTAGAGAATATGAGAGAAAGTGATTATTCAACTATAACACCAGGCTTTTCATAATGAATAATGGTACTGAAAGCATTGCCACCTGCTCAGAGGGACAAGACTAAAGGAGAAGCAAATACCATGAGACTTGAGTGGGGTGCGTGTGTGTGTGCATGTGTGCATGTGTGTGTGTGTGTGTGTGTGTGTGTGTTTGTAGGTCAGTCAGTTTACATTTGAGATTCCTATTATATACCATATTTGAGAGTTTGGGTGGATTCTACAAAAGAATCTAGTTTTAGAAAGAGAATCTGCTATTTATCAGCACAAAGAAGTATATACATCTTTCTTAAGTCTATATGAGATCACCAAAAATGTAATAGATTAAGACAAATTCAGAATCCTGAACCCAGAGACCCCATAATGTTTACATTTCAGAAAATGAGAAAAGAATCAGCACACATCATTGAGAAGGAATGACGAGTGTAACAGAGGAGACCAGGGGTGAGTTGTGTTCTGGAAGCATGGGAAGGTCCAGAAAGATGAAGCAAGCCATTATTACTTTTTTTCAGGAAGATATAAAAAAATTAAATGTCATGGATTTGGCCTAAGAAGTTGGAGTAAATACTTTTTCAGAGTAGGACAAAAATAATGTTAACAGGTAAAGTATGATTTCTCATATGATTATAGATTCCAAGTTCTTCAAAAGCAAATTCACATCCCGGATAGTGGACTGTGTCAGCCATTGGGAATTCAGGAGGAAACAGCAGTCATCACTGGGAAGGAGAACTGGGATCCAAGCAGCTTGCAGAGCCACCTTCTCTTCCTCCCTCTCCTTACATAAAGCACCAGAATCCTCCCCCCCACCTTAGAACCTGCAGGAACCTAAAAATATGAAAAATCCACTAGATGTGTTAAGGACAGATTGGGAGAAGTATTGGGTCCCTACAATAAGAAAGCTATAGAGTCTGAGAATTGAAAGGAAATGAGGAATATTGCAGAATCAGAGTCAAGGAATCACCTAGGTGTTACACGATGTATAAATTTGTAAATGTTGAGGCTTTGACCTCCATTGATGCTTATGTTGATCTAGGGAAGAGAAAAGCGATGCTTCTGAATTAAGTGGTTGAATCCTATTTAAATCCTGGCCAAATATTGCTTATTCCATTATAGATTTTATAGGGAAAAATTAGGGGTGGGATTTCCAATCCTAAAAGTCTGGGGGGCGGAATTCCTCCATCCTTCCTATCCTATCCCAGTGCTCACTCCATTAAGTAGTATTCTATCTTCCCTACAAGAGAAAATAAGAGGTTCTGTTTCAAAAATTACTACAGATTTATTTTCATAAATCCTAGGCCTCAGTGAAGATACCCAGCATTTTCAACTTCATTTTCAAATTTCAGTATATATACTTTGACTTGATGTCTATTCCAAGAGTCCTCATCTCTCATCCTTTCTGCACCACAGTTAAACTGTTAATTTTAAATGGAGTTATCTCAGGAATTGGGAGAAGACTTTAAATTTTGCTAACAACAGCACATTTAATCAATTTCATCTTTCTAAATACTTCTCTAATATCCCATGAAATTAACGATTGCCTGAAACTTAGCAGAGAAGTGGCAAAAACAAAACAAAATTGATGTGACAAATGAAAGAAGACAATGATGTCTGAAACTATAAATACAGAGAATAAACTGATGGTTGCCAGAGGGAAGGGAGGTGTGGGTTGGGCAAAATGGGTGAAGGAGAGCAGAAGATACAAACTTCCAGTTATGGAATCAGTAAATCATGAGAATAAAAGGCACAGAATAAGGAATATAGTCAAAGATATTGTTATAGCATTGTATGGTGATGGATGATAGCTTTCCTTCGGTGAGCACAGCATAACATATAGAGAAGTTGAATCACTATGTTGTACACCTGAAACTAATGTAACACTGTATCAACTATACTCAAATAAAAAATTAATTTTAAAAAATAAAAAAATAAAATAAAATAAAATAAAATAAAATAGAATGTCTGCAGTTCAATGAAAACCACAGTTGGAAATTGGAATTTAATAGATGGAATAAGCTGTTTTTGCTATAGATCTGAAAAATAAAATGTATTTGGCAGGGAAATTAGCAATTTTTGCAGATGGAAAGTTATACCTGTGGATTAGTTTATAAAACCAGACAAAGAAAAAAAATATATTTTAAGCATCATTAAATTGTACCTGAAAATAAAACCTTTCAAGCATACCTAAATTTTACTAGGGTTGTATTTTCACTTGGAGGAAAAATAAAAATAAAAATAATGACTGAATTCTTAGCATGGAACCTTTGAGGGGTATTTGATTTGATTTCTTTTCCACTTTATCATTTAATCAACTGTGCTTTACATTTTAGTTTATATTCATAATGTTTAAACATAACTAATAATTCTTTTATACTCATGTCTACCTCTAGAGCCATCAGTTCATACTTCTTCCAAATAAGCTTGCTAATTCAAAGCAAGCCTATATGCATATGCCGTACATCAAGGAAAAATTGTAATCTGATTTGACCTCATTTTGAACAAATCATTTTGCATTGATAAACACATTATACCAACAAGAATGAAATATGACTAATTTCTCTTCAATTATTTGTGAAAAGCAACTTCGCTTATAAGCTGAAGATAGAAAATGTGCTTCTTACTGAGATTTTATTAAGATTACTTGTTTACTGGTGCCAGTCAAATCTGACCTCTATAATACAGTATTTGTTTAGATCTAGTGGAGATAAATTGAGTGCACTGATTCTAAATTGAAGATCTATTAAGTAATAAGTAGGATGTAGTTTTATAATCACCTTCAGGTTATAAACAACATTTACCACAAGATCAAAACATGTTGACTTAGAAAAAGTGAGTGCAAATTAAAGGGGAGAGATTTTAGAAATGTAGTGAACAGAATTATAAGATAGAATGTTATTAAGGATTTTTAAATAGTTCTAATTTCTTTTGATTAACTGGCGATTATGCTCTACAAAACATATCCAACAACAATTTTAAGGCATTTCATGAAATACATAAAAGTATTTTTGGTTTAATAGATAATGATATTTAAGACATATGTATTTCAATTTCTTTAAATAATAACTGGAGAAACCACCATTTTTCCCCGATGCTTTTGGTTTTTAATTTGCTATTATAAGTGAATGAAAATAAATGTTCCTCCTTTGATGTCTAGTATGAGGCCACAGGAGGTGTGTGTGTGGGGGGGGAGGAGTATGTTAATAGCACTGCTCTAATTCCTCTGTAATCCTACTTCATTATTTTATGCAAATAATTCCCAGAAAGGATCAACTTATTAAGAAGAATTAGAATAAATGAATGTCATTGGTGTAGGGTAGTATGTCAGCAAGTTGAAAAAGTACACTACATTAAAAATTGAGTCATAGGAAACTTTTGTAAGTTTTTTTTTCAATTGAAAAAAAAATTTTTTTGAAAAAATAATGCTGAGAGACGAAAGCAATTATGTGATGGTATTCAGACTTTTGTCTGAGAGATAACTTTTTAAAAATATGAACAGAAAAGTTCACATCAAATCCTATAGAAGTGTCTATTCATAACTCTTCTTCAAATGTAATTCATTACAAATTATAAAGAGAAACTCTGATCACAGGTAGATCATTTTTACACACTATAATCTCACTTTTTATAGTAGTTGTTGTGAAATATTTACTAAATATATCTGTTGTAATTATATAGTTTTAACTATATTTGGAAACCTAAATTAATTCCATGTCAACTTTAGGATATAATCCGAACTATTTAGTACATCATTCAAGACCTCTGTGTATCTCTCAAAATGTATCTTTTACAATTTGCAAATAGTATCATCATATTGATTAAGGTATAGTTTAAAAATATAAATAAAAAATAGAAAGCTCTCTAGCAAATATGTCTATGCCATTTCAGAGGGAATTTATTGTTCTCTCCATTGTGCCACCTCGGACTGAATATATATATACCAGATTCACCAGTGCACTGTCTGATAGTTACTTGTGTAATAATAATTTTCTCTTTTCATATACTAAACATGCAATTTATATTTATTGAATGAAAAAAATCAATCAATAAATGATTGGTAGAGGACTTTAAAATATTGCCTAAGAAAAAGTAAAATAAAATGTTGCCTAAGAGGATTTCTCACAGTTGTGCTCTACATATGAGATCATACTGTTTCAGTTTGAAGTTGGAGATGATCAGATACATCCTCTCCCTTTCTGAGGCATCACTACACGTGGCTTCCCACTTCTGATCCTGTAAGCATTTCTGGCAAAGGACATGAAGATCTGAAGCCCTGGCTTATATTGCTGGACCAATCTAATTTTTAGGAAGAACTTCCCATTGATGAAATCACTTCACTTTTACCTCTTTTTCCCTCTTGAAAAAAAAAATAAGGTAAATTTTTGTATCCTGTTCCACTGCTTCCTTTGACAGCTATGTAGCTCCTTCATATAAATCCAGGCCCTTCTTAAACATACCCTAACCACTTCTGTGATAGCTTTTTATACACATTGTCCTTCCACTCAACAACTGAATTTAAGACTTCACCATTAATTTAGTCAAAATATTTTTAACTCTAACTACAATATAACTCTCTGATTGTGTGTATTATTTGTCTTACTTTGGGTTCTTACAAATCTCCAGAGAAATACCCCATAAATCTATCTATCTCTCATCTATCATCTGTTATGTATCAATATTCCTTGAAAGGAACAGCAAATGAATGAATGAATGAATGAATGAATGAATGAGTATAAAACCAGAGAGAAAATGTATATTGACATTTTCTAGGGCAAAGTACATTAATACAATCTGTGTATCTGTAAACTTAGGTTAATTTGCAGTAAGCCAAATCTTGCTCTTTAAATACACATTCATTTTTTCACTAAACATTTATTTCACAACCACCACTGTGCCATGAAGTGAGCTAAATGCTGGAGATAAAGCAGGGCAAGACGCTCATGTAATGTGGGAAAATACAGTTATTGATCATGGAATCATACATGTGGTAAGTACCTAGTATTTTTTAATATATCTTTTTCATTACCACCACATAATAGCATCTGTCATACTACCAATGCAATATATTCAGGTCTTCTTGGGCGGGATCTGGGTTTTTTATTCTGATTATTTCCCATAAGAGAATAGCCTGAATGGTATTAATAAATGCTAAATTGTTCTTGCAAAATGGTTCGATCAGCTCTAGTTAACTATAAACAAATAGTTTTCAACTAAAGAGACCATATTTTATTCAACACCTTTGCAATACTACTTCCTGGATTTCCTTGGGTTTCACCATTCAATATTGAAATGATCATTATTTACCTGCTATAATGATTGTGTTCCTGAGTTGCCATCAATAAAGCAATTTAGATTTTCATATTATATTTTAAGAAATATTTTGAATTACTGTTGGGTGTCAATGTCTATCAAACAAATGGGTAGTTGATATACCATCACAAGATTTTTCTGAACAGCAACATTGTGCATTCATTAAAGGAATTTTAGAAATATTTTCCCACCACCTCCACAACCTAATTTAGTCAAAAATGTAAAGTCAATTGGGAATTTTTAATGTTTTGTTTCTGCAAAGCACAGTGTGCTTTCAAGAAGGGAACATCATTTATTTGGGTAATTCTGTATTATTCTCCCAGGTGTTTCTATAATACTTCCAAAAGCATTTATTTGCAAGAAAATTAACTACAACTTGATTTAATTTGTAAGTTATCTTGAAATTTTTCTCAAGAGTTTCAAAGTCATTGATGCTTTAGGAGGGATTAAATAAAATTAAATTAACTCATAAATTCTGCATATATGTTCTATTTAAAGTGTAAATTCATGACGTCAGCTGCTTTTTAATTAAAGCTTGTTTTTGTTGAAAACTATGTGAGTCCACAATGTTTGTTACTATTTGTATTAGTACAGTAGATATTAACCACTCTTATAGGAAATAGCAAAATGTTTCCTCCTCAAACAGAAAGATGAGAATGGGGGAGTGAAGCAGGTGCAAGACACAACCAGATGGAAATTATCACCCATTAGCTTGCAATCAGCATACTAGAAGAAAAGACTTTAAAAACATGAAAAGCTACAGTTTTCTCTTCCTGCTACACGAGACTAATATTGCACTCCTGCTCTTAAATACACATCTCAGCAGGTCTCCAGCTAAGAGAGAAAAATTCTGATGATCATACAGAAAACAGAATCATTGAATAGTTCATGCTGAATAGCAAGGCTAAATTTCCACTTTTCTCCTGCTAGTAAGCTGCTGTGGAATGTTCTGGAAAGTGAAATTAGCTTAAAAATTCAAAATAAAACAACAAACCCAAAGATTCAAAAATGTTTTGCTAAGATCAGTACTATCATGGTGTATACTATACTTTTTATAAGCCCTAAAATCCAAGTTGAAAATAGGGTCCATAGCCATTTCTATAATTTCACTGTCAGCAAAAAGCTTAGAAACATCATTGTTTATTCCTTACCCCTCCCACAATAAAGAAAAAGAAAGAAGAAAGAAAGAAAGAAAGAAAGAAAGAAAGAAAGAAAGAAAGAAAGAAAGAAGAAAAAAAATTTTTTAAAAAGCACAAATGGAAAGAGTGAAAGAATTTTTTTGTATTCTTCTCCGTATTGTACAAGAATCTCTAAACAATTCTGCTCCACATGTTCCTGGTTTTATAGCTTCGGGGAACACTCTCCATAAATATGCAGCTTTGTCACCAGCAAATATAACACCTACATTCTGCTGGTTTAAACTGAATCATTAGACGTATGTCTTTGAAAGTTTAAGAAATCACTTTTCTTTAGCCTGCCTTGCCGTTTCTCCACAGCTCTTTGTGAAAAATTTGAAGAATAATATGTAAATGCTATTCATGGAATAATAGAGATTCCTTAGTAATGGTCTACAAAATGTCATATTTCATTGAATATCATCAAGTATTCAATAAAAAAGAGAACAGATACTTCACCTAAATATAGAGAAACTATTAATTCCTGAAATCAAGAGAATTTTTGCATTTCAGAAATGTGTTTATTTGAAAGCTAGTTTCTCTATGTGGCTGCTTAATATTGAATTGCTATTTGCTTAATAACAAATTGCCATTTAAATGCCTTGATTTATATTAAATTTCACTAAATTAATTCCCATAAAGGATTTGTCTTTATTATACCACCTTTTAGGTGATTCTACTGAACATATAAAATGGTATCGCATATTATACCAAATGCAAATGTTAGACGATTTTAAAAGTACCTTATGCCTTGTGAGAATATTAACACATTTCTCCAATCCTACAAGAATAGAAGGTATTTATTTCCTACAATATGTCTGAAAGGGATTTAGTCTTATGCCATAAAGTATTTAATTGTGGGAAGTATTACATATATTACCCTCTAATCATTATAGAGTATTTTATATATTCTTTAATATTTAAAAATTATGAGCTACTGAAATTTAACTACAGTTCAGTTTAATAGCATCTATATCTGTGCTTATGTATTCAAATATATGAATTATATTTTGTATTCATATTTATTTTTATATATTCAAATAATTTGAAATATTTTATTTTACAAAATATATAGGTACAACAGCCTATTAGGTGAGTATAAGGATGATGCATGGAATACATGTCTATAAGGAATATATTTACATAAGGAATACGTGTGGTGTGGTAGAGTGGACGAAGATGCTTCAAGGACCTTGCATCAGTCTACACAATGAGTCTCCCAGATCTCCTTTGTGAGGAAGATAATTGGCCAATAGCTTCAGCTGCTGCACTCTGAAATCCACCCCGTAATCATGTCAGGGGATGTATCTCTCCTGGAGCTACTTCTAGTCAGTTCTTGAGCACAGCTGGAGTACTGAGGCAGATCTGTCCATGAGGGAAACTCGGGCTCCTGACCATCATAATGAAATTTAGTCTGCCCTTTCTTTCCTCTCTCCTCCACAGAGTTTCCCCTTGTTTCCCAGACTGATGACTCCCCACCACACCCTTCATTTTCCCTCACAGGCATTTACCACTCCTCCTAAGCCCCTCCAATCTCTTACATGACTACTCCCATCTCGCTTTTTGCTTCTTAGCAATCTAAGATAACTCAGGTCTGATGGGAAGAACTATCCAAAAGCAAAATGTTGAGGTTGTATGTTGAGCTCCCATTTATCCCCAGGCCATGCAAGTGAGTGTGCCAAATGCATACTAACTGTATGCTCCCTCAGGGAGTGTACAAGCAAATAGTGAAAATGAGAAAAATGTCAGCTTTAATCTTACATTTGTGATAATGATTAGAAGAAACCAAATTTGCACATAATTAATAACATACACCCATTTAGACATAAATGTGTACTTAAACATTGTTTTATACGGAAACATAAAATATAAAGAATATCTTCTTTCTGAGAGGGCAAACCAGTGTTGGGAAGAAATGTGCAGAGAACCTTCAGTTCTATAGAAGTGATAGAAAGGTACTTGAAGGCAGGAAGGAGGGAAGAAGGATCCAGTTGTGATAAAGAAGAAGAACTTTTATTTGCAGAGAGGGAGCATTTGTATTTTTGTTACTTGGCCCATAGGAAATGTATGAAATAGAGTATTTTAAATCTGTGTAAAAAAGTAGATCAGTATCTTGAAGATGTTTGTTTATGTTCTAAGGAAAAGAATCGTGCTAAAACAAGCACAGCAAGTCTTCCTATTTAAGGAAACCAAATTTAAAGCAAGAAAACAGGAGCTCTACCTCAGTGACATCTAAGACAAGCTGTGCAAAATCACCTTGAATACCCATCTCCTCAGTGAAAAATTCATTTGCTATGGGGATTAAAAGAGATCATATTCAGAAAAACTCCTCAATCCTTGTCCTCTTTTAGGGCTCAGATGTACACACTCAGTATTTAACTCTTTGCTAAGCTCTATTTTGAGCCTCCCCTAATTCCACAAGATGATGCGTTCAAAATAGGTGTGATTGGTAGCAAAAGAAAGTTGAAAACTCAGGTTGTATTTTGGTGAAAATGTGTAGAGTGTAAGTTCTGTCGAGGTAGGGTTTTCTGTCAGTTTTGTCTACCGATCTATCCAAGGACCTGGGGGCTAGTGGCTCCCACAGAGATGGTGCTCAATAAAAAAGGGTTAGATTCAGAGAAAGACAAGATGTCCTTGAAGCAAAAGCATATGGTTGGTAACTACCTCCAACCAAACAATGTCTGGCACATAACATAAGGAAAGGGTTTTATTTTATTTTAAAGTATTAGGGAGGGATTCTATTTCTGATGCTCTCTGGATTAATGCCCGGTGCCTAGTCCATGTATTTGGGTAGCCTGTGGGAGTTTTCAAGAGAAAAACTGAGGCTACAGACTGGGTTAACAAAGAGGAATATGGTTTGTAATCTATTATTTATTATCTATATTCTATGAAAGGAGTTGTTAGGAATTCAGTGTTAGCAAGTATAAAAATGTTCTACACAAAATAAATGAGAATCTTCTGCCCCCAACGTACTGCATACAACACAGGAGTGTGCCAGACAAGTGTTTTGAAAAGTTGGTCTGCTATGAAGAGGAAAATTTGTGGTTCAGGAAGAACTCAAAGAGTAAATGTAACTAAAAATGAAACATTGAGGGCGCCTGGGTGGCTCAGTGGGTTAAGCATCTGACTCCTGATTTCAGCTCAGGTCATGATCTCGGAGCGCTGGGACAGAGCCCTGCCTAGGTGGAGCTCCTTTCTCAGTGCAGAGTCTGCTTGTCCTCACTCTCTGCTCCTCTTCTCTCTCCTTTTCTTTCTTTCTTTCTTTCTTTCTTTCTTTCTTTCTTTCTTTCTTTCTTTCTTTCTTTCAAATAAATAAATAAATATTTTTTAAAAAACAAACATTTGACTCAACTATACAATTATGTGTGTGTACTAATATATATAGTGATATATATAGTGTACTAATATAAATGTATATCTATATCTATAGTCTACAAGATCAAACATCAATTTTATTGTTGTTGGAACAGAAACTTCTCATTGGACATTACCGCGTTCACTTCTTAAGACCAAGCTAGTTGGTCACCTTAATTTTTCTTTCATTCTTGAGGACTCCTGCACTCAGCTGAGATACCACAACCCTTTTATAAGACACCCTCTTTCTACGCTTTCGCATTGGCTGTGACCTAAAAAAGATCTGACATTGCCACTCTGTCTTAAAAGTGGTTTATGGATTTTCACCCTGTACCCAGGGAGGAGGGACTGTCCTCACCTCCCTGGACTGACCATAATCTTCAAGAGGCTCCTTCTAGATCAGTATCAACTCACTCTTCCCAATGCACATTCCTAGAAGGACACTCGAGCATCACTCCATTTTCCCCAATAAAAGTCTTCTTCAAGTAAAGTCACTTGAAGGTCTGTCTCTAAGAGCCTTTTAATTTTTCTGAGCTCTGATGAAAATAACGCTCATCAATAATGATAGTAACTCTCTTATTCATCTACAAAGATGTTGTTAAAAATAAAAAAAAATGAAAGATAATATGACAGAAATTTTTCTGAAGACAATACACAAAGACACAGTGCTATTATTTTTAAGAAAACCTGGCTAAAACGTCTCTGAACTACAGAAGAATTTTTCTATCAGAAAAGAGATATACATGGTGGAAGTTTAAAATAGTTTCTCTGTGATATGTAAAATACTGCAGTCTTCAACTGCCCAAATTTGGGCTACCACTGAGCTTATTTTTACAGTACTGCAGTGTTCTGACATGTCTCCTTGGTATGAATCAATATATAGACCATCATATATTGATGAATCATGTCTTTTGAAACAACTAAAGGGGAAATTCATTGTCCATGCACTTCTCTATCCCTGACACAAATCAAAATGCTCTACTACAGGCACAGAACTCTGCTTATAGTCAGCTTATCACTTTACTAACTTTTAAAAACAAAATGCAGGTTTGCAAGTAGTGATATATCAGAAATAGTATTACTAATTTTCTTAGTGATTGCTATTGCATCAATGTATTGACTTAAAGAGAAGTTAAGAAAAGGTATAAAATCTTAGAAAATAAATGTTAAGGCTTTTTGAAAGATTGATTAGACACTAGCATTTTTGCTCTGGACCACCACATTCAATGCAAATATAGTAGACAATTTGCAGGATGCTTGTCCAACCTATGACCATTAACTTTATTTTTAGAATTGATCTTGTGTAAGGGAAGAGGTCTAGCAGTCATGTTTGAAGACAATCACCTGGTCATATCTGACAGGACCAAGAGTGGACTCATGAAATGCTGAAACAAGATCCTCAGTCCTAAAAATCTGAATATCTGAATTTGGGATTCAGAAATAGTCCTTGCATGTGTCTTGAAGTGTATGTGATATGAAAGTGAAATACTGTTATTCAATCGTGTGCCAATATGTGGATAACAGACTAGAAAAGGTTGGTTTACACACACACACACACACACACACACACACACACACACACACACAGTGAGGGACAGAGTGAAGCATAGGTCAAACAAATAAGAAAAGAGATAGTTTCGATGTGGTAGGCTGAAAAAACACTTCCTAAAATACGTCCACATCCTTATCCTTAGAAATTCTGGATGCTATCTCATATGGGAAAAAAAAGAAAAAGAAAAAGGTGGGGGGAATCTTTGCAGATGTGATTAAATTAAAGCTATAGAGATGGATAGGTTATTCTGGATAATCTAGTTGGGTCCTAAATGTGATCATATGTAACCGCAGAAAAGTGAGAGAGATTGAGATTGTACATATACAGAGGAGAAGGTAATGAGAACAGAGACTTGAAGAAACTGGCTTAAAGATTAGGCTGTCATAAGCCAAGGAATGCTGGCAGCCACCAGAAGCCAGAAGAGGCAAGGAACAGATTCTCTTCTAGATCTTCCATAAGGAGTATGACCCTGATAACACCCTGGTTTCAGAACAGTAATAAAAATCTCAGACTTCTGACCTCCAGGACTATAAGAGAATACATTTCTGTTATTTGAAGGCACCATGTTTATGGGAACTTGTTACAGTCACCAAAAGAAACTAATACACCTAGTGACGTTCATTTACTCTTTCTAATTTCTACTCTTGGGTTCTATGGTCCAAGAAAACATTCAACAATTTCACACATCATACTTTTTATTTCAGGTTATATTCTATTACTACAAATGACATAAATCTCATTAATCCAATTTGAGTAAATTAGTAAAGAAATTATACACTATATATCAGAGATATTAGATGAAGTTTAATAAAGGCTTAGTGGTATAAGTGCCATGGGTCAGCAAATGTGAGTGGATGTGATATGTGCCTCTTATGAGCAGAAGCTTGAAAAGGTATCATCTTGTTGGAATCTTTCTATTTCCATCTTCCATAAGCCCAGGATATACCAGATGGGTATGGCTCCTTCCACTTTGATTCCAGAGAAGGAGAACCATAGACAATACAAGAAGGAGATACAAAAAGAGCTAAACAAACAAACAAATAAAAAATCTGCTGATGCAAGTCACTAATTTAAGTAATCTTTTTATTTATCGCAGCATAAGATATCAAAGTTTAATGATAGAAAGGTAATTAAAATAGTAATAACAACTACAGAATATGTAATGCTTTAAAAATTATAATGGACCATATAATTATATACTAGGTAAAGAATATATTTTTTCATATGAATCACAAAGGGTCAGGGATATGTGATATTTATTTTTTTAAGATTTTATTTTTAAGTAATCTCCACACCCAATGTAGGGCTCAAACTCTCAACCCTGAGATCAAGAGTCACATGCTCTTCTGACTGAGCCAGAAAGTCATCCCAGGGATAAATGTTTTTTTAGATCGGTCTTGAGAAATTAGAAAAATATAAACAGCTAGGCTTGGTGGAAAGCACACTGGGAAATAGATTCTGTGGAAATAACATTCCTATTATTGAGTGTGTTTGGGAAATGCAAGTCACACATTTTGGCAAAATCTGAGGCATTCTACATGAAAATACTTGTATATTAACCAATAGCATGTGTGTGCCTGGATGTGTGTGTGTGTGTGTGTGTGTGTGTGTGTGTGTGTGTGAGTGTGTGTGTGTAGAGACAGAAAGAGAATGAGAAAGAGAGAATTTATTTTAAAGGATTGAATCATGCAATTCAAATTAAATTGATAATGAATCATGAATTGATCATGACAAGTTTGAAATCTATGGGACAGCAGAACAAGATGTAGAACCAGGGGAGGTTTCAAAGGCAGTCTACAAGCAGAATTTTCTCTTCCTCAGGGGACGTCAATTTTTATTGTTGTTTTGTTGTTTTTTGTTTTTGTTTTTGTTTCTCTTGAGGTTTTCAACTGATTAGAATAGACCCACCAACAATATGGAAGTTAATCTGCTTTACTGAAAGTCTACTGATTTAAATAATTGATTTCTTCTAAAAAAATAACCTTCATGGTGGCAACTAAATGAAATATCTGGACGATGGCCTACCCACACTGAACCACAAAATTAACCATCACAGGTAGATTGTGCTGTACTTCTACTCAATTTGATAGTTGAGAGCTATTGAACACTTTTGAGTGGGTAGGTCCATGATCAGAGATTCAGGAAAAATAATTAATTGGTGAATATCAAGAAATTTGTAGTAAAAAGCCTCAGTTGTCTTCCTTTTCCTCCAAGTCTTCTTTCTTAGCCAGTCTAACTTCAGTGTAAATTATATTTTATTCCTTCTTAAACAAACTCTTACAGATGCAATATTCTCTTATTCTTGATATTATTACTATATAACATACTATAGTATAGTATTCTTGATATTCTCTTGGCATATAAATGATCATTTGTTTTCAGTTCTTTATCAGTTGTTGAAAAAATATAATATACCTTTTAATTAAGTAAGTTCACTTTCAAATAACACTATGTATTTTCAAGCATCGTGCAGTCAGCGTCTACAAAAGACCTTCCAGTTCCTCCCTCCCATCGGTTGTGATATTGCTGTCATTTCACTCATCTATATGCTAAAATCAGTTACCATTATTGCTCTAACCTAACCATTATCTTTTAAATAGAGAATGGAAAACAAACAAACAACAAACAATTTTTCCTGCATTTATTCCTTGTCTAACAATCTTCTCCTTTTACATAGATCCAAGCTTCTGGTCTACACAATTTTCCTTCTGTCTGGAAAACTATTTTTAACACTTTCTGTAGGGCATGTTTTCTGGCAACACGTTCCTTTCATTTGCATTTGTCAGAGGAAGTCCTTGTTTCTCATTCACTTTTGAAGGATAATCTCACTAGCTACGGAAACTAGGTTTTAGGTTCCTGGCTTTTATTTTCTGTGTTCTTCTACCATGTTAAATACTTCATTCTTCTTCCCATCTGCCATTAATTTTGTAAAGTTCTAGTTCATTACTACCTCCCAAATTTCCTCTATTCTCTCTTACTTCACCTTCTGCTCCTCTGATTACATATATGTTGCACATAATATCACTATTTCACATTTCTTTTTTTTTTTTTTTAAGATTTTATTTATTTATTTGACAGAGATAGAGACAGCCAGCGAGAGAGGGAACACAAGCAGGGGAGTGGGAGAGGAAGAAGCAGGCTCATAGCGGAAGAGCCTGATGTGGGGCTCCATCCCATAATACCAGGATCATGCCCTGAGCCAAAGGCAGACGCTTAACCGCTGTGCCACCCAGGCGCCCCTATTGCACATTTCTTGAATTTTCTTTTCTTTTTTTTTTTTCATTCTTTTTTCTCTTTACATTTCAGTTTGGAGTTTCTACTGACATACATCAGTGCCCTGATTGCTTTCTTGACTATGTCCAGTTTACTGATCAGGCAGTATTCATTTCTGTACAGTGTTTTTAATTTCTAGCCTTTCCTTTTGCTTCATTCTTAGAATTTCCATCTCTCTCATATTATTCTTCTGTTATTGCTTCTTTTCTATTTTTTTTCCATTAGAACCTTTAAAAATATTAATCACCATTATTTTTAAATAATTTATCTGATGTTTCTGACTGATATTTTCTCTCTGAATCTGTTTTAGACTGTATTTTTCTTCCCTTTTGTTATGAGTTATAATTTTTTGCTGAAATGTTTAACTATACATGCACAAAGTTTTAAATTTTTTTTTTTTTGGTGTCCTTGCTTTTTGTCTCCTCTTAATGTGGGCTTTCCTAAGCATTCTTTCTCGGAGACTGTATCTAGCAGGTCTTTCAGCTATAATCTACGGTTATTATAGCGGAACCAAGTGTGGAGGAGGGGAGAGAGTATTCTATAATACTCTGATAAAATCTCAGTAGTTTATTGGTCCTGTGTCTTGGGCCGTGTCCTACCCCAGTGTTTCTTCAGTGAGTTAACTTTTTCTTCCTTTATCTTCACTGGCTATAGCATTTCCCCTCTATTTCTTTGTAACCAATGCCTGTGCCTGGTTACTATGTTTATTTTTCCCCTTTGGGTTAACAGGAAGGTCAGTTGGGGCTGGAGTGAAAGTAAATTTCTTACCTCTGCAAGAATAAATTTCTGGTAAAGTATTTTACCCCAGAGACTCTATCTTTGTCTTGGTGAATGCCAAAAGTGTTATTTCAAAATGATTACTCTCCCTATCTCCCATCAGACCCACTAGAGTTTTGTTTTCTCATCTTCACCAAGGAAATGTGTTGAGATTCCTTGGGGTACATGTCATGAAAATGCAAGTGTCCTAAATATGGAGCTCCAATGTGTTTTTCTCTCCTGCTTATCCAGATTTAGCCTCCAGTGAATCCAATATATTACTATTTAATTAATCCAACTAGTTTCTACCTCCAGCAATTTAGGTTTTGGATAAATAGATCTCAGCTGCGTCTCTCTGAATGTAACTGGCTCTGCAGATATTGGAGGGATGGTGATCTGTAACCTCAGTTCACTGATGAGTCCAACAAAAGTTATTAATTTTCAGTTTCTTCAGCTTTTTCTTGTAAGAGTGAGACTGACAAATTTCAACCTCTTTGCATGTCACAGCTGGTACTAGAAGTCCCCATTCGAAATGCATTAAATTAATTTTGTTACCTTCAGCCTCACTCCACTCCTCTCCTTGCACTATAATATACATTTCCATTAAACTTTTAGAGAACTTGGAGTATTTTCCAATTCAGGCTTTGCTTTCTTTCTCTCATTGTCAACCACCTGCTTCTCATTAAAGTTCCACATATTCGGATGTCACAATGCATTTACACTTGACTTTTCTAGTGTTTGGAATGTGCTTATCAGCCAGTGGAACTCCCAATCACCTTCGATTTCCATCTCCACCATGTTATTTACCCAGAATCCCCAGGAAGAAATTCTGAATTGCCTGCATTCATAATCTAAGTATGTATGCTTCTATTTTACCACTTATAATTAGTATTACACCTATTTTTATGCAGCTGTCACCCAACTATAATTTGTTTCTTGAAAACAAAAAAAAAAAAAAAATTAGGTCCGGGTATCTAATAGACATCTTGAAATATCAGCTTATGAAATTTGATTAGATTGACCTTGACGGTGCTGCTAGGAGAGAGTGAAGTGGAGTGACATCACAGCAAGGAAGAGAAATATTACAATATCCTAAGTAAGAGGCACCTATAAAAGCACTTAATTCGTGGATGTAGAAATGAAGTTGAGATTCGAGATGCTACATGAAGAAGAATCGATTATTCTTGATGTCATGTAAGTGATGGTGTAAGATAGATGGAAGAGTCTACAGAACTCTAAGGTTGAGCCAGGTGACATCAATAGTAAAAGTGAGGTCAGGAAGAAGAATTGTTTGGTTTGTGGCAGATGATAGATTTGAGGCCATCCTGTGACAAAGATCCAGCCAGTTTTTTGAATTATTGAAGCCTGAAGATTGGAATATAGATTGAGGTTTAGAAGGCAATTGCAGTGAAGAGTTTATTGGACACAAATTATATTGGGACATGACATAGTGGAAAACAAAATAATAAAAATAAAAGAGAGACAACATCTGAAATACACACAGGGAATTGAAAAGAGAGGGCTTAGAAAAAAGGTAAAGATAGTTCAATGTCATTAAAGTCACTGAAGGGGAATATTATAAGAAAGAATATTATTATTAAAAATATTAAATTTAGCAAATTTGAAAAGTAAATTTTTTAAGTGTTATGTAGGCAATTAGAAATTTGATATGGAAGCATCATATTATAATAGACAAGTAACAACCTATAGAATAGACATGTATATATGGTAAAAGGAGATTTCCTTTTCAAGGTGAATTACTGTTCAGATAGAATAAGAGAAAGCAAATGGTTAGGGGTCTCAAGCAGTAAGGATAACTCTGTTAGTTATTAAGGACTGTTTAACCATTATAATATCTAATGTTACAGAAAAAACAAGAAAATATGTTCAGAGAAAGACTTTATCTCCTTTAAAATCTAGTTATGTCCTTTAATCTCATGGATGACTAAATTGTAATCCAATTAAAATGAAGTAATCCAGTCAAAATGAGGTCATTATATAATATGACTAATATTTTTATAAAAAGGGAAATGTCGGGCATAGACATGCGCAGTGGGGGAATGCCAGGTGACCAGGAAGGCAGACACTGAAGTTCATTCTCTACAAGCCAAGGCATGCTAAGGATTGATAGCAAACCCCTGGAAACTAGGTGAAAGGCATGAAACAGATTCTTCCACACTGTTCTCAGAATGAACCAACCCTGATGACATCTTGATCTTGGCATTCTAGCCTCTTGAACTATGAGACAATATATTTCTGTTGCTTATGTCACCCATTTTGTAATACTTTGTTAAGACAGCCCTAGCAAACTCATACAGATTTTGGTACCAAGAATGGGTTACTGATGTAACAAAATGTGGAACTGGAAAATAAGTAGATGTTAGAAGAGTTTTGAGGGGTGTGATTTGAAGAGGTCTAGATTGCCTTGAACAGACTTTTGGTGGAAATACGGGTGTTAACAGTGATTCTGGTGAGAGCTCAAAAAGAAAAGCGGAAAGCTATAGAGAAACTTCTATCATCTTAGAGAATACATTTATCATAATGAACAGAATATTGTTAGAAAGATGATCCAGTAGATATCAGAAGGAAATGAAGAACATGTTATTAGCAACTGGAGAAAAGACAAACTTTGGATATAAAATGGCAGAGGACTTATTTTAATTGGGATCTGTCAGATGGAAGGTAAAACTTGCAAGTGATGAACGTGGATATCTAGCTGAGGAGATTTCTAAATAACATGCTGAAGGGATGGAGTGGCTTCTTGTTGCTTATAGTAAAATGCAAGAGGAGAAAAATAATTTGAAGAAGGAACTCCTCAACAAAAAGAAATTGTACTTGATGGTGTAGAAAGTTTCTCCTTATGCTGACAGGGTGTTCTTGAAACAGAGTCAAGGGTATAGCCAGATGATAGTTAGCCAAAGATATTAGGTGTGTGATATGTAATTCAATCAACCATTTTAGCAGAATCCAGGAATAGAAATATAATTATTCAGAAAATATCTGTGGAGGATCCTTTTTAGGGTGTCTGGGACTTCTGTGAATTGCATGGGAGGCCAATGAGATTTTTGAGAACCTTATAAAAGCAGAAACCCTGGCAATCTGGACAGGAAGAGAAAATGACTTTAAGAGCAGAGTCATTAAAGGAAACATTACTGTGAGGGTAGAGCCATGGATCCAGAGAAGAGAGTCACCTCCTTGGGGTTTCAGAGGGAAGACTGCCATCCATGGCATAAGGAGGAGGACCACCACTCATGGAGGGGGTTGGCAGCACAGCTTCTAGAGGACTGGGCTGCTTTACCAGGGAGTTCAAGAAGCAGGGCATCATAAACCAAAGTTGATTATTCTCAAGCCTTTAAACCTAATGGAGGTTTTGCTTGAGACCTGCAATCTTTTTTTTCTTTTCTTTTCCCCTTCCAATTTCTCTCTTATGAAAGAGGAAGGTCTAGCCTATGCCTGAAACAACACTGTATTTTGAAAGCAAATAACTTATTTTCTGCATTTACAACTTCACAGATAAATAGCAATTTTGCTTCAGGACAAGTCACACCTCAAAATTCACCTATACCTGATTTAGATGATACTTAGATTTTAAGCTTAAAGTTGATACTAGAATGAGTTAAGAAAGTTGGGGGTATTGGGTTGGGGTGAACATAATTTGTATGTGAGAAGCACATGAATTTGGGGGAAGCCAGAAGGCAGATTGTTGTGGGTTGACTTGTACCTCCCCCCAAATTCATATGTTAAAGTCCTAACCTCGGTATGTAGGATATGACCGTATTTGGATATGGGTTCTTTATAGGGGAATCCGGTTAAAATGAGGTTATTAGGATGAACTCTAATCCAATATGACTGATGTTCTTATAAAAGGCAGAAATTTGGACACAGATATCAACAAATGGATAATCCCATTGAATATGAAGATGGAGATCAAGATGATGGTCTATAAGCCAATGGACACCAAAGATGCTAGTGAAACACCAGAAGCTAAGGGAACCATTTGAAACAATCCTTCCACACAGTCCTTGGGAGTAACCAACCCTGTTAACACCTTGTTCTTGGACTTCTACCCCTCAGAACTGTGAGACAATATATTTCTGTTGTTAAGCCACTCAGTTTATTGGAACTTTGTTACAGCCACTCTATCAAATCAATATAGCACCATATGGAAAAACAAAACAAAAAAATCTCGTTTTTCTTCAAGAATTAAAAAAATATATATATCTGCATTTAAAATTTAACTCTTATTTCTAATTTATTTTGATATATCTGAGATGGTTATAAATTCATGAATTATCCTAATGAAATTTTATTAGCATAGATGCAATTTTTTAATTTTGTTTTACTTTTTATTTTTGTTTTATTCATTGATTTTTTTTCATTCTCAGGACTAAAGATAGTTTTGAGTTTCTTTTAAAAATTGTCTTTCTCCCATTTGACCATTAGTACTAATTCTAACAGAATTTCCCCCAGCTTTGAGTATAACTGACATAAAATATTTGAAGTTTAAAGCATCCACTGAGTTGACTTGACACACTTATATACTGCAAAATGATTACCACCATAGTGTCAGCTAATATCTCCATTCAGTCACATAATTACTATTTATTTTTTTGTGTGTGGTAAAAACAACTAACTTTATGCTATCATAATGTGGCTTATGGGGGTGAAGGTGTCTCTCTCATCTATTATATTTGATTTCATTTCATTTTAGTAGTGAATATTCCCTAAGAATGTGTTTATATCTTAGTCTGTGGTATTTTTAATATTAAAATACATTCAAAGTAAAGATATTTTAATTACTGAATCAACTGTCTGACTTTATTATTATGGCAATAGAGGAGTTATAAATCTCCTTTCTACCCTCTGCCCCAGAATTTCATATGGTTATCTGAATATTACTTTAGTTTTACTTTGTTTATTGCCAACTGAAGTCTTAGTTAAAATTAACAGTCTTTATGTATTGATTTTATACATTATTATGGAATGGTTCTTAATGCCCATTGACACTCTGTATAATTCCATGTACTTAGGAGAACTCTCTTTCTAGGTGAACTCATCTAGGTCCATGGCTTTAAATAACATCTACAAAGTGATGACTCTGAACCTCTATCTCTAGGCCTGACTTTTTTTTTTTTCTTTTGGCACTCCAGGTGTGTATGTCTGACTACAATTGGAGATGGGACTCTAACAGGTCTCTTAACATGTGTAAAATGGAAATCTTGATCTCTCCTCCATATAAAGCAGTTCCACTAGGTATTTTCTAGATCAATTAATGGCATCAGTATTCATTGTGTTGTTCAAAACCCAAACATCAAGAAAAATCCTTGATTTCCCTCTCTCACTCACCGTCCACATATCCCATCAACTATACACATATCAATCAATAACCTATGTATTAATCAGGAAAAACAGAACCAATAGGATGAAGATACACGGGAGGGGGGGATTTTAGGTAATTGTCTAATGCAATTGTGGGGGTGGCATATTTTATAGCCATAGGGCAAGTCAACATCTGTAAATTCTAGCCAGAGTCGATGGTGCGATTCTGAGTTTGAAGGCATTCTGGAAGCAAAATTCCTTCTTCCTACTCTCTTCTTCCTCCAATCTTTTCCCTCAAGACCTTCAACTGATCAAATGAAGCACACCAACATCATAGAAAGAAATTTGCTTTACTCAAAGTCAGCTGATAGAAATGTTATTTATAGCTAAAAAAATACATTCACAACAGCTTCTAGACTGGTGTTTGACTGAACAACTAGACATCATAGCCTAAACAAGTTGACACATTATATTAATCATCATAGCCTACAATTTACTAAAACTCCTCATATATCACCTAGTGCAAATAATTACCATCTTCCATTTGGACCATTCAATAACCTTCAAACTCATCACCATATTTTCACTTTTGCCTGACCCTCCCCCTAGACTCATTCTCCATGTATCACCTGGAGTGAATCTGCAAACTTTAGCTATAACTACAGTTATGTCATGCTCATACCTAAAACCTGGGCTTCTTTTCTCCTAAAAACAAAATCTCAAAACCTTGCAATGGGCTATAAGGACATAAAGGATTCTTCCCCATAATCTTCTGAATTCTATCTGACCACACTCTCCCTCACTCTCCATACCAAAACAAATTTACCTTCTGACATTTCCTCATTCACAATCTTATTCCCATCTTAGAACATTTATCTCGTCTCTTGCAAGTTCTCCCCCAGATCTTCATATGACTGACTTTTTTTCATCATGCAGAATTCTGCTTTCATTTTGCCAAATGAAGAGCATTCCTTCACTTCCTTCTTAAAGTAGTAACTCCCTCCCCTCAATTCAGTCACTCTTGATCAATTTACCTACCTGGAATTTATTATATTGTGTTATATCATACCGATTATTTCTTTTCTCATTTATTTATTGTTACGTATATCACTAGGAGTTCAGTCCATGAAGAAAAAAGCTTCTTCAAACATATTCCTTTCTCTGTCTTCAACACTTTAAGTAGTGCTTGGAGTGTCATAAGTACTTCATAAAAATTTTGTTGAAAGATGAAAGAATGTCTAACAAAAAAATGTATGTCCTTTATTACAGTTAAATAAAAATTGCTTTATTTACCACTTTACTTAGTAAGGCCAAAATTTAAATGCTGCATATGAAGTTTTAGCAAATGGTAGAAATAACATGTAATCTTCTAAGTTTCAGCTAAGTAAAAATGTTAATTTTCAAAAACTAACAATACCATACTCTGAAAGAAGTTTCCTTGTTTACTTTTTTTTTTCAAACAAACGATAGCATTCTTCCTGAAAATAATATAATCGGGGCAATGATTTTTCATAATTTTGATATAAATAGACTTTTATTTCTATATCTTAGACATGATTTCCTATTACTTCAGAACTTATTAGTACAGTTCTTGACCTCCTTGAGGAAAAGCTGAAAAATAAAAGATATTGTTTTGTTCATTCATTCACTCATTCATTTATTTCTAAAAGTATGTACCCATTTTTATGGGCCCTGTTTCTAAGAGGTACTCATTATGAAGCTTGTCACAAAGTTTAAAACATTTCAAGTTAAAGAAAATCATGGACTTTGGAAACACTGCTAAAGAGAGAATTCTTCTAATTCATTTTCAATTTTAAGAGACATAAATGATTGCATTATATTTACAAATTATTATTGTTTGAATTTAATTTGCATATGTTGTATATTTAATAAGGTTGATTCAAAGAAAGAGTACTTAGGGATTTGGTATTACAAAGATTGCTTATTTTCTGCTTGGAATTTTTAATAGAAGTATACAAACAAATATAAGCAATGTTTACACCAAGGCATTGCAACAGTTATTAAGCAGAAATAAATTGATTGCATTTTTATACCCTCCAGCTCAGCCAGAAGTATCGTTAGATTGCAGTTAAAGATGAGATAAATTGATTCATTTTAAAAAGAAAAGAAGAAAATATTGAATAAGAGAATTTAAAAATTGCAAACCATTTGATCTCTGTAAATAGTTTTTTGTTCCCAATATGTACTATAATAGCCTAAAGTTGGAAATACTCCAGATATAACAGCAATGTGTAAATTTACTATACATTTTAAATTTTAATAAATTTTAGCAATATGTTTCAAAACCATGGGTTTTGGAAAATATTGCTTTTGTTTGCTTGTATTCTCATTTTCCCTTTCTTTACATAAACTTTTTTTCCTGCATTTAGTACCAGAGTAGAAAGTATTTTTGTCATTTATTCTTAGAACTTTTCCTCTCCATTTGGAACAAGGTCCAGAAGGATTTTCTAATGAATAGATGTAAAAGAATATTAAAATGGGGAAGCTACATTTGTTTTTGCTACTGTCATAAAAAGCTGAAAGTAAACAAATAAGCAAAAACTCCTACTTGCCAGTATGAATTGCTTAACTGTCTGTACAGAACTTGCAAAGGAGGTTTTATGGTTCTTAGACCCACATCCAACTATAATACTTAAAATATTTCAGCTAAAGCAGCCAAATAAGTAAGAGTATATGTGAGTGTTATGTGTTTGTGTATGTGTGTTTGTGTACACACTTATATTTTTTAAAGCTTTGTATGTATGTGTGTTTGTGTTTTCCTTCCTAATTTGTCTTGCTTAAGTAGATGGTTGAGTCTAGTTTTTATTAAAAATAACATTACTATTACAAAGGAAAGGGGGAGGAAAACACTTTCATTTTCAAATTATAAATAATTCAATCTAAAGTATGCAATGCCTTACAGTTGCTGGGACGAACAGCATCCCTGGGTAAAAGAGCTCGTATAGGACCTTGTATTTACCAGGTTGTGTATGCTCAGATCACATGAACTAAGTCATAAGCACTATGTCCTTCATCACTAAGCTTAATAAATTGAGTACCTGAATTTATCTATTTTTCTACCTCCATTTTGACCAACCAACACAGATGGTATAAAGTCAACACTTAGGCAAAGTAACCATTATAGAAGCTAATTACTTTGATATATGTTTTGTTTTGTTTTGTTTTTTTCTTTTCTGACCTGGTCCTCCTCTCTTCCCTAAAACCCAAACCACTCTGCTTTGTCATCTAGAATCAACTCTTTATTGAAAGCAACCAATCAGGTAACCAATCTATTAAACAAGGAAACACGCAACCAAGCTCCCTGTATCTCTTATTATAAAGTTAGCTATGGTAGCAATATTAACTCTAAATTTTGTAATAAAATAATATAGTTAATGCTTATTTGTTGCCCATATAATAGTATTGGGTAAATAAATAGGTCGGTGGGGTAGTCCTCTTCCGTATAGTGATTCAAGGATCCAGTCTGACAAAAACTATCATGTTTACTATATGAATTCTAAGGTCCTCCTAGGTGGTAGCTCCACTCCATTGAAACTGAGAGAAAGGGGGGAAAAATCATGGACAAATAAGCACAGGGAATGCCCGAAGCTGTTCCTGGAAAGACATATTACTTTCACTACCATTCTATATGCTAGAACTATGTCTCAGTGCAATCCTTTATTGAAAAAGTACCTAAGAAATCTAGTTCTTGTTTGGGCAACTGATTCCCTGTGATTAATTGACACAGGAATATTGGTAGATGATCACATTCTCAGTGGGATTCCCCCCAATCCTCTTGCTTCAGCTGAATATCAATTTACCACTGAAGACACCATTTCACTTTGACCCTTTCTAGGGATAGAGTACAAATTCTCTCAACTCCTTTACCACAGAACCAAGAGGTAAGTCTTTATCTTCATTGTTCATTGTTGCCTTAAGGCAATTGCTATTCTACAAGTTTTTTTAAAAATATATGTAAAACAATAGCCAACAGAAACATGAAAAGATGCTCAACATCAATCACCAGGGAAATGAAAATTAAAACTACAATGAGATATGATCTTAAACCTGTCAGAATGTTTAAAATCAAAAACACAAGCAATAACAAGTGTTGGTGAAGTTGTGGAGAAAAAGGAGCCTTAATGCACTTTTTGGTGGAAATCCAAATTGGTACAGCCACTATGGGAATCAGTGTGGCAGATCCTCAAAAGATTAAAAATAGAATTCACATATAATCCAGTAATTCCACAATTGGGTATTTACCTAAGAAAATGAAAACACTAATTTGAAAAGATAAATGCTTCCCTATGTTTATTCCAGCATTCCTTACAATAGCCAAGCTATGGAAACAACCCAAGTGTTTCATTGATGGTTGAATGGCTAAAGAAGACATGGTAAATTTATGCACTGGAATATTACTCAGCCATGGAAAAGAATGACGTCTTGCCATTTGTAACAACAAGGATGGACTTAAAGGGTGTAATGCTAAGTATAATAAATTAGAGAAAGACAAATATCATATGTTTTCACACATACGTGGAATTTTTTTTAAGATTTTATTTATTTATTTGACAGAGAGAGACAGTGAGAGAGGGAACACAAGCAAGGGGAGTGGGAGAGGGAGAAGCAGGCTTCCCGCTGAGCAGGGAGCCCGATGCAAGGCTCTATCCCAGGACCCTGGGCTCATGACCGAACCAAAGGCAGACACTTAATGGCTGAGCCACCCAGGCACCCCACGTATGTGGAATTTAAGAGACAAAACAAACAAACAAATTTTTAAAAAGAAAAAAAATAGACTGTTAAATGCAGAGAACAAACCAGTGGTTGTCAGAGGAGAGGAGGATGAGGGGATGGGCGAAATAAAGAGGATATAGAGTACACTTACTGTAGTGAGCACTGAGAAATGCATAAATTTGTTGAACTCTTACATAGTACATCTGAAACTAATATAACATTGTATGTTAATTATATTTAAATAAAAAACATAACAGAAGTAAAAGTAAAACTCACCTCTCAAAATGTTTATATATAAACAAAGAAAAAAGTAAAAGTAATGAAGCAATAAGTGATCAAATAGTAAACCAACAAATGAAAAAGCAGCCTTTTTTTTTTTAAGCCAGAATCTTACCACCTAACTCTTCTTCCTCTCCTATTTTTTATATGTCCATTTTGTAACAATGTGGCTTCTTGCTTTCAATTGTACTCCCTACCTGAATTGTTGGTATTGTCACTGTTGAACCAACCAGCACCTTGAATCTAGTTTCTTTGCCTGTTTTGGCTATTTCAGTTTAAGTATATTTATGCTTTATCCAATACATCTTGAAGAAAAAATCATCTTACCTACAAAGTCACTCAACCAATCATTTCGTTTTCTGCCCACAATCTAGTGGCCTTACAGCAAGCTTGTTTAAACACTCTTGCAGTTCACTGTTGCAAAACATTATATATACATTATATATACATGTATATGTATATATGTATACATGCAATTTTTTTGCAACAGTGAACTGTAAGAGTTTATATATATAAAATTATATATACATATATTTATTGTATGTGTGTATACATGGTCTATACGTATGTGTATATATATTTATGAAATATTTAATATATATATATATATAAAATAGTAATCTTATGCATAAATTTCCTTGCCTAATATCTTACTGTTTTCATTTTGTGGTTTATTCATTCTGTAAATCTATATGAATCCATTCAAACTGTAAATCTATATGAATCCACTCAACCCCTACCCCTATGGTAAAGCTGGCAAAAAGCAATCATGCAAAAAGACAGATAGGTATTACTACAAATTTACTAATTTCAACTCTGTTCCAAATAAAGTGTGAATTTTTTATCCATTGCTAGAACAATTACAAACTTCTCCAACCCACTCAATATCTGTATCTTTCCTATAACTATCCTTTTACTTGAAGCACTTTCAACTTCTACCTAACAGAAAATAGAACATCATGTGAAAACATTGTTTTGCTGTTCCAAACGAATTTCCATCTAAATTTTTATTCTTTTTCTCTTAGTTTCTTCCAGTTTTAATGAAGAAAATGTAATTTTCCCATCCCCTACTTCTACAAAGACCCTTACACAATCAGTTACTCCTTCTCATACTTTCGAAGGATTATTTGTTACATGATACTACCTATCAAAACCTCAACAGCATTAAATACTTAGTGTAAATGCAGTAAGAATAAAAGCAAACACAGTAAAAAAATTGTCAGTATATCTATTCTCCAGTTAGCGATATTATCTCCCTTCACCTTCACAGACAAATTTTAAAGATACTTGTTTACACTGAAATTTTTCAAAATGCCTTCATCTGCTCACTCATGAGTGGTTACTTCCCTCTTCAATATATGAATTCAGCTCTTGGTGAATATATCTCTATTGTCCATGTCAATAAAGCCAACAGGCTTTCATATATTTTTTATGTTATTTGATTTTTCAGCAGCATTTGAAACTGCGTTCTCCTTTTTGAAACACTAATAATACTTGGCTTGATAGTATTTAGTATTATTCTATTGGTTTTACCTTTTCTCCTCACTTGACTGTCTCTGTAGAGAGATGGTGGGTGGGGAGTGCAGCTGTACACCCAAGTTATAGGACCTGGTGTGCTGCTGATACTGCATCAGTTCTTACATTCCAAGTAAAACAATGTCCACAAATGAGAATGAAAAGCAGGGCATGAACTGTCTAGGCAACCATTGTGAAAATCAAGGAACAGAGGAAGGAAGAAGAGAAAATATTATTAGAGACAAGAAGCTTAAGATATAAAGAAGATAATTAAGTCCCTCAATTGATTTCATGTTCATCTCTGCTATCTTTATTAGAAATCAGAGCTTCCCACACATAATGTTCTAGAAGTAAATATGCAATTACCTGGGAAACTGGTTAAAATTGGATGATGATTATATCCTGCCTTGGAGTTTTTTATTGAGTAGATTTGGAACATTTTCATGAAAATGGTTTGGGGACTCTAGTTTGAGAATGGGGTTTAAGTTTATGTTTAACTTGAAGAAGATTATTGGAACTTTGTGATATCTTCTCAGTTATTGAAACTCTGTGTTACGGGGAAAATAATAGTCTAACCATGTATTTCTAGGATATAGGAGCAAATCTTAGTAGTAATTGAAAGGCATAGTTTGAGGTTGTTATAAGAAAGAGACTTCTAAGATCACAGACCTAAAACATTGAAGCTGGTTTCTTTAAAAAATAGAGATACCTTTAAACTCTAATAAATTAGGATGGACATAAAGAAACATAAGAAAGTGGTTATAGTCAAAGTAGTGTTTGCATTTGGAGAGGGGAGGAACTGTCATTAGGATGGAGCACATGGCATAGATTGAGAGGTGCCTGTCATAGTTTTATTTCTTGATCTAGGTAGTGGTTACAAGGGTAACAACCTTTGTTTTTTCCCCTCTAATAACTCTTTAAGTTTTGTATTTGTTTTATATGGTTGCATGCATATTAAAAATATTTATATAAAGACTGAATGACTGACCATTGGTAAGAGCTATCGTAGAGAGATACATGATGCATCTCTAAGGAAACATCTAACTCAAATCTTGTCTTCCTGATGATCAAAATGCAGGCTTAAATTCTCCAGCTTGATGTTTTTTCTATACTATAATGTACTTTGAAAGAAACATAATGACTAAAGGTAGACGGTCCCCCAAATTTTTATTCTGTTGTGCTTTTAGTTCTGGTCAGGGTGTTATTTCATACATTTTATTTTTTACATATAGGTTTTTGTTTTTTGATGACCCATTCTGTCCTCAAAGTCAACAGGTTCTACTCAAAGGGATTTAAAATGTTTCTTCATATTTTTAATCATTTATGAATATGTGAATGAAAACAATACTTTAAGTCATTAAAATCTATAAAACAGTAAAGGAAATGGTATAAGGAGAATCATCACTGGAAATATAAGTTATCACATGAGTTCAATATCAGTAATCAGAAATATTTTATAAATGTCAGCAATGAGTGAATTTATTAATAGGCATTAATTCTAGGAGACATTCAGACTGGTAATTAAAGTGTATTTACTCTGAAAAATTATTCAAGAAATGTTACACTGTATGTGGAACTAGAAGCTAAATAAGAGATTAGAATCAAACAAATCTTAATGTTGAGGACCTTTTTGAATAAGTGAGAAACTTTATATATTTGTTCAAAAGCAAATTAAGACACTATGAAGAGATAAAATCCTTTAATACAGTCTATTCCCAATTTTAGTATTCCTTGAACTTCATAATTGTCTTTATTATATTGCACATTACAGAGTCTAATATCAGAAATAAAGTAAATTGTGTTGAATTCTGAAGCATTTTCCTTGTAGACTTAAAGATTAAATTTCTCTCTTATGGCTGCAGAATGAGCATTGTATTTTCAGCTGGTTAATCTTTATAATCTATTGCCCAATCTCAATTCCCATAAAAAATAAAAAGCTTGTTAAAAGAAGATAAGAAGTTATCACCTCGCTGAGGACTAATTCTTAGTTTCTTCTTTTCTTTTTTTTTTATAGATTTTATTTATTTGACTGAGAGAGACAGCGAGAGAGGGAACACAAGCTGGGGGAGTGGGAGAGGGAGAAGCAGGGTTCCTGCCAAGCATGGAGCCCGATGCGGAACTCAATCCCAGGACTCTGGGATCACGACCTGAGCCGAAGGCAGACACTTAACAACTGAGCCACCCAGGGGCCCCTAATTCTTAGTTTCTGAAAAAAAAAAAAATACTCTAGTGAAATTCTCATGTAAATTTAATTAAAGGTAAAAATGCACCTAATAAATACAAGATAGTTCTAAAGAGATTAGTACTGAATTGAGATCACCACTACGTCCCAGTTAACTCAGTTGGAGAATGTCGTTTATGAGGCCAAGATCACAAACAGTTGTAGCACCCCACGGGCTAATTAATTTTGCTCAGAGAAAAGTTGTTTCCTCTTAACTGACTTCAATAGAGCCAATAGTTGCACAAACAAGAGTCATTTATTGCAAATAGGAGGTGAAACATTTTAATATATTTGTATGGGTCAGTGATTTTTAAGTCTTTTGGGTTATAGAGGTCAAAATATGATCTGACAAATGCTGTGGTCTTCTGCCTAGAAACTCAACTTACACTAAATAATGCATACAATTTCATAGAACCCACAGAACTCTGGAGCCATCCATAGGCTGCCTGCTGTTTAAGGTTGAGAGTAAAAATACCCTGAAAAAAAATCCACTCAATAGAGGGGGAAGAAAAGATAAAAACAAAATGAGAACATCTATTAAGTTTGGAGTAATTTTATTTCCATGTATACAAAAGGGCATATTAATTCATATTATTCATTTTGAAAATACCACAAAGACTTTTGAAGAGTTACAACAGTTTCTTGAAGATCAATTGAAAAGCTACCCAAGATGGTGATTTATTCATTTTGATTTATTTAATTCAGCAATTTCCCTTAGGCTTCAACACTTGAACAGATTTTAATAAGAAATAACTTTCTTAAAATTAAACAGTTGGAAACCAAAGCAGTGATATGAAGTCTCCAGGTATCCTCACAAAAAGTGGTATCTTGACCTATCTGTTGCTTATCTCATGAGAGTATTTAATACAAAAATAAGGAGTATTATTACAAACAAACTTGTCTGCAATTTGTTCTGTGTTATCCAAACATCACCTTGCCTCTGGTCATCTACCAAAAATTCTATCAGAAAATTAACAATTAATCAGAAGTGCTTTTTTATTTCATAATTAATACTTCATTCTCCTAAATAGGTAGGTATTGTAGAATGGCACACCAAAATCTCTTTCACCTTTCAAATGTATTCTCATGGACTACAAAGCCTGTAAATCCATAAGCTACATTGTCAAACCTTCTTGCATCTGGGGTTTAGATGACCTCCTTACAACTCAGGTTCTGGATGCTTTTTGATCATCAGGACAATTTATGTGACCTCTGAGTTAGAACGTTAAATAATGTTTTAAATCTAGGCATCCAGAGAGCTACTAAGAATCTTAGAGAGTCCAGGGTCAGATGGTTTCCCAGGGGAATTCTACCAAACATTTAAAGAAGAACTAACACCTATTCTTCTGAAGCTGTTTCAAAAAATAGAAATGGATGGGGCACGAGGGTGGCACAGTTGTTAAGTGTCTGCCTTCAGCTCAGGGCGTGATCCCAGCATTTTGGGATCGAGCCCCACATCAGGCTTCTCTGCTAGGAGCCTGCTTCTTCGTTTCCCACTCCCCCTGCTTGTGTTCCCTCTCTCACTGGCTGTCTCTATCTCTGTCAAATAAATAAATAAAATCTTAAAAAAAAAAAAAAGAAATGGAAGGAAAACTTCAGTCTCATTCTATGAGGCCAGCATTACCTTGAACACAAAACTAAAGAAAGAATCCATCAAAAAGGAGAATTACAGACCAATATCCCTGATGAGCATGGATGCAAAAATTGTCACCAAGATACTAGCCAATAGGATCCAACAGTACATTAAAAGGATTTTTCACCACAACCAAGTGGGATTTATTCCTGGGCTGCAAGGGTGGTTCAATGTTTGCAAATCAATCGCTGTGATGCATCGCATTAATAAAAGAAAAGAGCTATATGATCCTCTCAATTGATGCAGAAAAAGCATTCGACAAAATACAGCATCCTTTCTTGATAAAAACTCTCCATAGTGTAAGGATAGAGGGAACATACCTCAATATCTTAAAAGTCATCTACAAAAGTCCACAGCAAGTATCATTTTCAATGGAGAATAACTGAGATCTTTTCCCCTAAGGTCAAAAACATGACAGGGATGCCCACTCTCACCACTATTGTTCAACATAGAACTAGAAGTCCTAGCCTCAGCAATCAGACAACAAAAAGAAATAAGAGGCATTCAAACTGGCAAAAAAGAAGTCAAACTCTCACTCTTTGCAGATGACATGATACTTTATGTGGAAAACACAAAAGACTTCACCCCAGAATCGCTAGAACTCATACAGGAATTCAGCAAAGGCAGCATATAAAATCGATGCACAGAAATAAGTTGCATTTCTATACACTCACTAACAATGAGACTGAAGAAAGAAATTAAGGAATTGATCCCAGTTACAATTGCACCAAAAACCATAAGATACCTAGGAATAAACCTAACCAAATAGGTAAAGGATCTATACTCTAAAAACTACAGAACACTTATGAAAGAAATTGAGGAAGACACAAAGAAATGGAAAAACATTCCATGCTCATGGATTGCAAGAATAAATATTGTTAAGATGTCTATGCTACCCAGGGCAATCTACACATTCAGTGCAATCCCTATCAAAGTACCATCAGCATTTTCCACAGAGCTGGAACAAATAATCTTAAAATTTGTATGGAACCAGAAAAGACCCCAAATGGTCAGAGGAATGTTGAAAAGAAAACCAAACCTGGTGGCATCACAATTCCGGACTTCAAACTCTATTACAAAGCTGTGATCATCAAGATAGTTTGGTACTGGCACAAAAACAGACATAGATCAATGAAACAGAATAGAGAACCCAGGAATGGACCCTCAACTCTTTGGTCAACTAATCTTCAACAAAGCAAGAAAGAATATCCAATGGGAAAAGGACAGTTTCTGCAATAAATGGTGCTGGGAAAACTGGACAACCACATGCAGAAGAATGTAACTGGACCTTGTCCTTATACCATACACAAAGATAGAATGGATGAAAGACCTAATTGTGAGACAGAAATCCATCCAAATCCTAGAGGAGAACACAGGCAGCAATCTTGTCAACCTAGTCCACAGCAACTTCTTGCTAGACATGTCTCCAAAGGCAAGGGAAACAAAAGCAAACATAAACTATTGGGACTTTATCAAGATAAAAAGCTTCTGCACAGCAAAGGAAACAGTTAATAAAACTAAAAGGCAACCTATGGAATGGGAGAAGATATCTGCAAGTGATATATCAGATAAAGGGTTAGTATCCAAGATCTATAAAAAACTCATCAAACTCAACACCCAAAAAACAAATAATCTAGTTGAGAAATCAGCAGAAGACATGAACAGACATTTCTTCAAAGAAGACATACAAATGGCCAACAGATAGATGAAAAAATGTTCCACATCACTTGGCATCAGGAAAATACAACTCAAAGCCGCAATGAGATAGCACCATACACCACTCAGAATGGCTAAAATTAACAAGATAGGAAACAATAAATGTTGGCAAGGATAAGGAAAAAGGGGAATCCTCTTCCCTTGTTGGTGGGAATGCAAACTGGTACAGCCACTCTGGAAAATAGTATGGAGGTTCCTCAAAAAGTTGAAAATAGATCTACCCTATGACCTAGCAATTGCACTACCCCATATTTACCCCAAAGATACAAATGTAGTGATCTGAAGGGGCACCTGCACCCCAATGTTTGTAGCAGAAATGTCCAGAGTAGCCAAACTGTGCAAACTGTGGAGAGAGCCGAGATGTCTACTGACAGATGAATGGATAAAGAAGATGTGAGATATATATAATACACACACACACACACACACACACACACACACAATGGAATATTACTCAGCCATCAGAAAGGATGAATATTTACCATTTGCGTCGACATGGATGAAACTGGGGGTATTATGTTGAGTGAAATAAGTCAATAATAGAAAAACAATTATTGTATGGTTTCACTCATATGTGGAATATAGGAAACAGCACAGAGGATCATAGGGGAAGGGAGGGAAAACTGAATGGGAAGTCATCAAAGAGGGAGAAAAACTATGAGAGACTCTTAACTATAGGAAATAAACTGAGGGTTGCTGGAGAGGAGTGGGTGGGGGGTTGGGGTAATTAGGTGATGGGTTAAGGAGGGCATGTGATGTAATGAGCCTGGGTGTTATACACAACTGATAAATTGTTGAACACTACATCTGAGACTAATGATGTACTATATGTTGGCTAATTGAATTTAAATTAAAAAAGAAGAATCTTAGGGCTTCCAGCATAGTTTGGGAGGTAATAGAATTGAATAAGAAGTCTGGGAATTCCTGAACCCAGATTATAGATAACTAAGGGAGAGCAATCTTGGAGCCAGCAGCCATGAGGACTCTTGTGAATCAGTGGTTTTCAGATTCTTTGGTGTCTAAATGGCTCAAAAATAGCAGCTTCCCCAGAAAAAACACACACGTAGCTTAAGCTTGGAGTAAAGCTTGCATCAGTATTCTCTGTTTGCTAACATTTTATTGAGCATATACTATGTATCAGGCTCTGTTGCTGAAGTTTGACTTCGTAGGGGAGGAAAAATGATTCTTCCTCTCTCCTTCTGAGCTATTAGCTGAGACTTCTGTAATGAAAGATGTATTAACAAGAAAAAAAAAATAACAGCTCTCTCAGCAGAACAATTCTAGATGCTGTTCAGAGAGTATCCATATAGTCAAGACTAGAGTCTCTCTTCTCCAGCCACTTCAATATTTATAAGTACCTAAATCCCTGTATTAACTTCATATCCACTAAATTAACCAGTTTATTTTCTCTTATGTGCATCAAACACTGACATACATGACACAGAAGGAAAAGAAAATACACTAGTGATAGTGTAATACAGAATGTTGAGGTTGTATATTTGTCTTCTCGGGCTGCCATAACAGAATACCACAGACTGTATGGCTTAGCCATCATTTTATTTTCCTATAGCTCTGAAAGTTGGAAGTCCAAGATCAAGGAGCTTGCAGGGTCGGTTTCTGGTGAGACATCTCTTCCTGGCTTGCAAAAGACTGCCTTTTTGGAGGGCACCTGGGTGGCTCAGTTGGTTAAGAGGTTAAGTGTCTACCTTGGGCTCAGTTCATGATCCCAGGGGCCGGGGATGGGCCTGGGAGGGAGCCCCGCATTGGGCTCCCTGCTTATCGGGAAGCCTATTTCTGCCTCTGTCCCTCCCTCTGCTCATGATTTCTCTCTCTCCCTCTCCTCTCTCTCAAATAAATTAATAAAAGCTTAAAAAAAAGCCTTTTCTCTATGTTCTTACATTTCCTTTGTGCATATACAGAGAGAAAGAGGTTTCTGATATCTCTTCCTCTTCTTATAAGGACATTGGTACTTTCAGATTAGGGCTCCATCGTATGAGTTCATTTAATCTTATTTACCAACTTAAAGGTCCTATTTTAAATATAGTCACATTGGAGACTAGAGCTTTAATATATGAATTTGGGGGCACAATTCAACAGCTTCTTTTCATATTATATATCACAAGATTTTTTTTTAATTTGAAGATTTAATTGGCTTTATTAAATGATTTATGAATTGGGCAGCATCCCATCTAACATGTAGAGTGGAGCTCCACTGACCTAAATAAAAGAAAGTTGTTTTTGTTTTTGTTTTAATTTAAATTCAAGTTAGTTAACATATAGTATATTATTAGTTTTATGGGTAGATACCATATGATGCTTTAAACACACACACATACTCTCAACCTGAGATGCTCAAGAATAGAGAACACTTACCATCATTTTACCCTCTTCCACAAGTGACAGTTGTTGTTACATTGGAGAGAGTTAATTTTCTCTCTGTGGTTGACTGCTATAATCTCTGATGCCTAGAAGAACACCTGGTATTGAATATATGTTCAAACATATTTGCTAATACTGATTGTCAAATCCTCATCTTCCTACGTAAATTATTTTCCTTCTATATCCTTTAAGAGCTCTCCTGCCTTTTCTTCATTTTAATAATCTGTCAGCATCTTAGTACCAACATATTTAAAAATAAAGCAATCATAGTAGATTCACTTTTATCATTGCCACTAGTGGTATCAATATCAAGATTTAACATTGCCTCTTTCTTTTTGTTCGAGAACCTGACAGTCTGCCTACAAACTATATCCCATCCCTCTTTTCCAATTGCTTTTGGAGACAAAACAAAACAAAAACTTGAGTATCATTTAATCCACCTGAGAATTTTGTTGGCTCTACTTTGAAAATATATTTGTAATTTATCACTTCTAACTGCTTCTATTTCCATCATCCTGTTTAAGCCCCTACACCTCTCTCTTTGATTAATGCAACAACCTCCAAAAAAGCTCTTCCTGATTCAGTTCTTGTCGTCTTCTAATTTCTTCTTCAAGAATCATCCTGTTAAAATTAAGTTCAAACATGTTCCACCTTTCCAAAATTGCCACATTAATTTCCTTTCTTGCTCATATTAAAGGCAAAATCCTTATTGTGTTTTCCAAGGCCTTCCCGTATGTGGCCCCATTAACACCCTGACTCCAGCCTGATTTACTGCCTGTTCATTCCGCCCAGTCATCAAGGTCTCCTTGCTCTTCTGGAAACAACTCACAGATACTGCGTTTGCTGATTCCCCTACTTAGAGGTATTCACTTGGCTAGCAACTTCATGTTCTTCAGGTTTTGTTTAAAAGTCATCATTCAGTAATAGTCTTTGTCCCAGTAAGAGTTGACTTCTATAAGGAAAATTTTGTTTACTTCCTGTTTATTATTTATATTATTTGAATGTTATTTAAGATGGTCTAACTGTATTTCTGCCTCCGTTTGTTTATGTAAAATTCTAAATATCTAAAATGAAAACTTTAAGATTAATTTTCTTCTACATCTGTACAAAATGCGTTATGTTTCTATAGTAAAAATTATGCAAAGAACCCAGTACCTACTTTCCATTTATCTTCTAGAGATAACTTTATGCCCAGCTGACATAAATGTATTAAGTTTAGATTTTGTTTTTTGGTTAAAGCCTATATATTTTTTTTTTGTTTTTAAGTTCATTAGGCCTACTTTACATTTTCTTCTATTTCTCATTTTGGGTGTTAAAAATATGTTAATTTAAATATAACCCTTTTAAAATGAACAATAAAACAAGTTTAGGATGGAGGATGTGGAAAAACATGACTAAAGAAACTCAAAATGCCAATAAATCTAACATACCTACTAGTATTCACTGAATAAAAGCATGTGGAGAATGGAATCTTTGTCTTGAAGAATTTAAGCACTATTTCCCTGTCATTGGCGTGTCCAATCAGATATGAGAGACTTTTGAAGAACCCAATAATAATGAATGTCACTTAAATGTTTGTGTCTGTTGAATACAGCTATTTTATATCTCTGATCACTTGTTTTGTTAATGTTCAATATGCAGTGTGTTTAAAATGAGCTAAATAAAATTCAGCATCTTAAATAATTATGTCTATGTGGAAGTTGATTTCTGGAAGAGGATTTTCTGACTTGCTCTTTATCATTTATGTTTTGAATGCTATGCAAGATTGTTAACTATTTATAACTATGATTACCTTGGATTTTGCCAAATTTCAGAGTTATGCAATGTACAAGAGAAGAGGATTAGACTGGGTAGAACAGGAATGTTGATGAAAAATACTTGTATTAATATTTGACAGTCTACATTTTAGCAAGAAGTTCTGGGAAGGAAAACAATAAAATGATTCTGATCTTGTAATAATGTTAGCAACTACAAAAATTGAATCAGAGTTACTATCAGGTGAATTTTTTTTTCCACTCAGGTATATATATATTATGGAAATAATTCCATAGTGTTTGCTAAAAATGGCTTAGCATTCTAACGAGTTTTGAAAATCTTCTATGCTAATTTTCCTATATAAATTTTGCATTTCTGATTGGCCCAGTAACTCTTTGAACCCTGCAGTAAAAGAACGTATTATATGAATCAGATTATTAGGCCTGAATTTTTTTTCCTACTCCAACACATAAAAATTATGTAACATGTCCTTCCCTCATCTAGGGCCTAGAGTTGAAAAAGATTAGGTAACAGATGGAGAATAACTTTTGGTATTGCAGCTCAAAGCAGATGAAGTAATAGAAATATCTTTGGCAAAAAAATTGCTAAGAGGAAAACAATCTTGAAGACTTAAAAGATTTTATTGTCTCATAGTTACTTGGCATTAGGGAATTTATACATACATATATATGTATGTATAAATTTTGTTGTTGTTTTTTTTTTTTACTTTGTCTGTTTGCCACTGATTTACTGCTGTTCTGAAATGTGAACCTGGATAGACCCCAGTTAACTAGTAATACACACTAAAGACTGAAGAAAAAAATACTATAGAAGGAGACTAGGGATACTAGAGAATTGACATGTTTGAGGATAAGTAAAGGAGGTAGAAGATAGGGTTGTAAAAAAACAAATAGATGTCCTACCAATGAGAGGAAAACTCATCTTCTGAGAGGGAGGATCTGAGAGAAAAAATCCCTACTTACTTAGAGTCAGGAAAAATTGAACTAAGTCAGAGGACCAATCCAATATACTGACTCTAATTTGAAGATCTATGGATTAGAAAATGTAATTCACACTGATAGAAATAAATTTTTTTGTACATTTTTCTGGATTCTGTCCATGTGGAATCAGCTAACGGTTACTGCCAGTAATTTTATTATCTCATCCTCTTGTGCTGTAACCAGTTATCATGAAACAAAGTTCCCCATCATTCAAGGTAAAATCCATCCCTCAGGAGTGTTTCTTCTGACATTCAAGTTAGTGGAGGAAGTTAATTCTACCTAAAGAGATTGAAGAGTATGGGGTAATAAGGATAGGTTTAATGGACTTTAAACACAAATTCTTATTAATCAGCAAGCTGTTTGTTATATTCTGAGGAATCTGACTTCCCTTTGCCTCTAATTCCTATGGTCAAGGCAAACCTACTTATAACTCAAATCACTTCCCCTGCCTGTTGTCTACAGGGCAGCTATATTACCGTGGAATTCTGACCTCTCAACAAGAATCTTATTTCAATTTGATAGTCATATAATACATCAGTATTTCACTGACCACTTGTATAGAACCATAATCACTTACTGGTACAGACAACTAAAATTATTTATGCTAGTCCCATGAAATGCCTACTTTAAAAAAATATAAAGAAATAATAAATGCACGTTTTATTGACATAAACCTAAACCCATGTTTAACAACAAACCTAAAAATAGCGCGGGAGATAAGTATGACACTTTTACATCCTTTTAAACTTGCTATCAAGCCTTCATGTTACAATTGATTAAGGAAACACCTTAAAAGAGAAAAAAGTCTCCTCTTCAGCTGAAGTGTTCTGCTTTACAGTTTATACAAGACACATTTAAAAACGTAAGAAAAGCTCTGGAGATTAATCCTTAAACTGTACCTATTGTATTAATAGATAAAAATAACTTCAAAATAGAAACTTTTCAGTAAGAGTTTCATAGATATGTAGAGCCCATTATAGATGAGACACCAGAAAACAAAATCCTTTAGCTCTGCTATCAAAGATCTGAAATCTGAATGACACAATGATAGAAAAAGTCTATCCGAACAAACTAATCACAGGTATCTTTCAAAGAAAAATTGGTATCTCAAAATGGAAAGAAAACTCTCATTTTAGATTCTAAAATATGCCCTATGTAGTTCGAACAGAAATATTTTATTCCTTTTCAGTTAGATATAAATCCTTGGTTATTTCTACAAAAATGAACTGTTCAACTAGTGAGGTCAGAGTATGATGTGGCATTTTTATGGTTACTACCAAGAGTATGGCACAGTATCTGTCTGAGCCTGATTCTATAGTTCAAAGATTAAGCCAAGAAAAATTCTACTTAGGATGGAAAATTGAACCAACATGACATATAGATGGATTCAGATAGCCTTTTTAGGAAAACAGGAAGATGGTAGAATTGGATGGATCTATCAATCAACTATTGTTTTTTTATTTTTATGGGTGGGTAAAATTATGCCTTGCTTTATAATTAAAATTATACACACTCTAATGTACAAATGCTTATCATATATTTACCTATTTATGTTTGCTAATTTCCCACTGACCAAAGCTTTTCTTACACAAAATATTCTACATGGATATGGAAATACAACTCGCATATAATACATATAATAATCTTATTTGTTTTGTCCCAATCATGTAACAAAAATATTTAGATAAATTTGGTTTATATCTTAGGAAAGGAGGTGAAACCATGAAGTGTATGATGGAAATGAAAAAAAAAAAAAAAAGGCCCAAATAGAAGTGACATTAGAATAAAGGGCTAATGTGCCTAAGATGTAACAAGCAAAGTTCTTTATAGCGGGAGCCAACTTCCAGAAACAATTTTGTTTCAGTTATCTATTGATGTGTACCAAATCAATACAAAATTTAGTTGCTTACCACAAGGATCAGAAAACTATGGCCTGAAAGCCAAATTAGGTGCAACGCCTGTTTTGGTATACCACTGAGCCAAGAAAGGCATTTTATTCTTAAATGACTATAAAAAAGAGTATTTTGTGACATGTGAAAATGATATAAAATTCAACTTCCCATGCCCACTAATACAGCTTTATTGACACACAGCTATGATCACTTGTTTACATACTGTCCATGGCTGCTTGTGTGTTAGAGGATAGAACTGAGTTATTGGAACAGAGATTGTATGACCCACAAAGCCTAAGATATTTACTACCTTTACAGGAAAAGTTTTTCTACAACTGCTGTAAAAGAATATTGATTTATTAATTTTTGTGATTCTATGGGTCCAGGGGGCTCAATGTCACGTGCCATGGTCAAGGTCATCTACGTGATTACACTCAGCTAGATGTTTGGCTGGTGCTAGAACATCCATGATGGCCTTTCAGCCCTGGGCTGTGTTTTCTCTCTTAATTCAGTAGTATTTTCTAAGACTTTTTGTAGCACAGAGGCTGATTGCTAAAAGGGAACATTTCTAGAAAACATACCCCAACGTGCAATTGCTTATATTTACCTAATTATGCTTGCTAATTTCTCATCAACCAAAGCAGGAAAAATTGCCAAACTCAGAGTCAATGCGAGAGATGGCTAAACAAAGCCTGTATACTGGGAGGTATGAAATATTGGGACAAACAATGTAAGAGTCTCCTATAATACGTAATTGTAATGCATTTATGTTTTAATTACTTTTTGTTACTTATAAATAGGAAAAATACTTAATTCCTACTCAGTTTTAAAAATTCAATTTCAGGCTTCTTTTTTGAGGGTTATTCAATGTTCCATTGTTACTACTCTCTCTCACTTGTCTTATTTCCTTGTATGTTCTGTGATTTTTAACTGTGAGCTTATTTTCCATGGAACTTTATCCATGTAAATTCTTTGAGCATGCAGATTTCCTTCAAATGACTTGTATTTACTTTGGATCTGATTATTATTTTTTCAACCAACCAGATGATTTGAATTTAGCATGAAAAATTATTAAGGCTAACTTATCTCTATTAATATTATTAATTCTTAGGGAAAGTTTTTTCTTCCCACCTAGCTCTTCATGTTGAAGAAGATTTTTTTTTTTTTTTTTTTTTTTTTTTTGGACCTAGCATTGGGTGAGAGAAAGTGACCTGATATTTAGGGCACACTTACCCGGAAGATATAGTCATTTGAAGTTCCAGCTGTATTTAGAAGTTCTACTAAAAGGCTTACCACCTTGAGCCAGTCCCCGAAATACATAAAAAATAAAGTTCAATTTCCTTAGGTTTCATTTTACAATGTCCTCAGGGCAAGTAGCTTGCTCTAGTAAAATGCCGTTTACCTCTCCTTTCTTGCTTTTAAATTAGTTTTTGGTCTCAGGATTCTTTATTTCCTTGCTTGCTCCTTAATGCAATTACAAAGTTGGCTTGCTTTTATTTTTTTAAATTTTATACAGTATTTTTAATACTTTTCAGCAGGAGGATGGTCATATATATATTCCAGCCTTACGCTGGAAACATAGGATAAGATTACTTCTTTTAAAAATGTTTCTAAGTTAAATTTTATTTTTAAGGGATTATATAAAAGAAGAAAGAGCAATTTTCTAGAGTATTTACTTAGATTCAATTGTTTAAAGATTTTACAACATTGCTTCATCTATTCACATTCCTGTGGTATTTTAAAGAAAATTCTTGACTTTATATCACTTTACCCCATATATTTTTATAAGCATCTTATAAAATTATGGAGCTTTCCTTGCATTACCACAGTGTTCTTTCTATACATCACGATATTGAAATTAACTATTTTGTTCACCTAATATCATGTCCATTTTCAAATTTCCTCCCTTATCTGAAAAATGACTTTTTGTAGCTTATTTGAAACAGAATCAATGTTCACATTTATATGTATTATGTCTCTTATGTCCCTTTTAATCTAAAACTGCCTCCATCCTCTGTTTTTATTCCTCGTTGCTTGTTGAAGATAGGTTATTTTTCTCTAGAAAAAATTTTAATATTTTTCCTCATGCACTTTTTAAGCAACTTTAATCCTGCTTTTGTGTGTCTCCATATCTGTTCATGTAGAAATCGCCATGGAATACACTTTGCCAATCTAAAGGACATTTCTAAGTCCTCATCTTGCCTGACCTCTCAACAGCAAATGCTGATTTAGGTAGAGACTGGTCAGCAATCACCCCAGTAGAGGAAGCTGATATTGAGTGAAAAGCATGAGCTGAGTATAAAGATCAGAAATTACAAAGCAGAAAATATATTGAAAACAAGGAATAAAGTTTTCTCAGCTAAATATATTGCCATGCAAAGATACAATATCCCATGAAATAAATTTAAAACACATATCTTATATAAATCTGATCTTCTAAGAAAATCACCTTTTTAAATATGGAGCTTTGCTTTAATATGTGTGCAATATACCCTATTCCATAAATGTGAGGCATTGGTAGTGGTTAATTCATTTGTACTATTTATAAAAGGCTTATTATGTACACAATACTTAGTTACTGATGACAATAGAAGTCACATTTATTGAAAACTACTAATGGATTCACTCATATTGATGAATAATCCAACAGTGTAATAACTATTTCCTCCTTCCGAGGTCCAAAACGTTAATGAATATATAGATGGTTGCACGAGAATTGAGTGGAGGAGAGAGCATTTAAACCCCGGCTGGATTGCAGTATGTCTTTATTACTTTTTGAGGACATTTAGCTTAAAAATCCCTTCTAATTAGAAGAAAATACCAATAATTTCTGGCAGTATGGATTTTTTCTCATTTGAAAAGGAGTTCATTTCTAAAATACCTTTCTAATTTATCCAGTGTTTCTTAAATGGTTACTGAAAAGTTTTTCATCTTCTGGTATCAGCTCTGCACCCTGACAGATAAAATAAACTAGTTAGATTTGAATAAACTAGCCGGGGAGCAGAACCATTCTTAAAGTGTACAGAGATAATGCCCAAGAATTTTTGTTTAGATGTGATTCTTCAATAACATTAAATTTAAATATCACAAAAAAGTGAGTCCAAATCATTTAACTATTTCCAGATGAAGTTTTCTTCTAAATTGAACTAAGAGATAAGAATCTTGTTCTCCATGTCTCTTTTTGTTGATGACTTTATGAACACAATGTAAGCCTCACATGTTCCATTCTTTCAGTTACAGCTGCCTTTCTTCCTCCTGATTTCTTCCCCAGTGAAAGGAAAACGTAATACAACAACGAGCTTCTTCAAAATTTAACTGCCTTTACATCCTTTGAACCAAAAGTAAATTGAGGAGTAAAGTGTTTTTGACATGTAATTTAAATCTATCCTAGATAAGTGAATTGACTAGGGAGAAATTGTTTTAGGAAAAATCAAGGTCAATGAAAATGGGAAGCACATTAGAAATATTTGAAAGGAATATTCTCCATTATTTGTTCTATGTGAATGTAACTTGTTAAATGCATTTCTTACTTTTATTTTTTTACACAAATATATTTTATTTGAAATAAACAAAAATGTTTCTGCAGCTCAACGGCTCACGTGGAAACAACTGTGCTTGACTGTAATACTGAGCAAAAAGAAAGCTGAAGCACAAACCCCCTTCTTTTTTTGACATGTATCTGGAGATAGGTAGGAAGACACTACCTGTTTTTTGAAAAACTGACCTTCCCTTGAGGCCTGGCCGTAGAAGTGTAAACAATATAAATGAATCCACCATTAGCAGTTGTCATATTATATCTATGTCACCTGTGTATTCTGAGATCACACATATACCTGCCAATATACCTGGGACGAGTTGCTACAACACAGTGATATTTGAGTTCTTGGCAGGCAGGGCTGAAGAAGAGTAATTTGGAATAAGCTGTACATCCTATTTAGAACAAATCACTAGTATTTCCTTAAATAACAGGTTATAGTAGAAAGATACTGCCTGGAATGTATCCTTTTCACTTTGGTTCATCTTTAGTCTTTGTGATTTACATAGCCATTTGATTCATTTGCTTATAGTACAATCCCACCACAAAGTATTAAAGCACAAGATACCTATTTCTTCAACATCTGCATTTTTCAAATTTTATACACTACTACATCCCTAGTATGTCCGTTCTTGAATAATAAAAAAATAATAACAAATGGGTAAAACTCGTCTAAAAATCCAGACCCATGTCTACAACTATAATGGTACGAGATGGGAAGGAGACAACAAGGGAAGAGAAGAAAGCAAACACATTCTTGTGCAGGGACGGTGGTTTAAGACTCTCGATTAAAATACAACTTCCCCAGAGAAGCTGGTTATAATGGAATTTCCAGACAACTTCCTTTGCCCCCACAAAGGGACCTGAAAAGCCCAATTCCAAACTTTGAAAACTACAGTTATGAGACGTTTACATTTTTTTTTTTTTTTGAGAGAGAGATCTAGAGGAGGGGATGGAGGGAGAGAGAGAGAGGGCACACACTTAAGGGTAGAGGCAGAAGAAGAGGGAGAGAGAATGGTAAGCGGGCTGCACACCACGCAGCACTGGGCCTGACACAGGCTCCATCTCACAATCCTGAGATCATGACCTGGGCTGAAATCTTGACTCTGACACTTAACTGACTGAGTCACCATGGTGCCCCCAGTTATGAGATGCTATAAATAATGACCAAAGCAGTTGGAGGGAGAAGGGTAAATGTGCCTTCCATTCAGCTGGTTTATAGCATAGCCTCTGTAGTTGTTGGTGGATCAGTAAAAATCACTGAAGTACAAGAAGTGCTTTGGAGGACAGAGGTAGAAAAATACTGAGCGTCTTACATGTCTATATCAGTAACAGGGCTTCATGGCTAGGAAAATTATCTAAACAGCAAAATGACTCCAAGATACATCTCTCTCTTCATAACTAAATGTTGCAGAATTAAAAAAAATTACAAAATATAGTAAAATGGAATATAGTAATATAGATATAGTAAAAATGGAAAACTGCAAGGCAGAGAACACGAAAGAATCACAACAATGCTATACATTCAATAGTATTCCATGAGGGCTAGAAAACCTGTTAACTAAAGCCCTAGCAAAATATCACTCTTGTTTGTATCACTTATTTATCACATGACCACATGTTGAATCCTTTCTTCCTACATCTGAAGAATCCTTACATTGAGCCTTTAAGCATTCTGCATTTCTTTGCCAATCTTGTTTCCGTTGATTTTGGTGCAGGTAACTGGCAACGGCTAGCACAAGGTGTTGAATGTGGTGCCTGACATTGTATGATCCTCATCACTAATTGCTGCCTGACACTCATTTTCTCCATGCTCTACAATTTAAAAAAACTCCTTGGCATATTCTTCTATCTTTCCAGGAATGAACTGGGCAAACGAGTGTGCTGTCCCTTCCTTGAGAAGACTGTCATTATTAAGTAGCAGCCAGACATCCTTGAACACATCAGTAAATTCCCCTGGGGATGAATGAGTGTTGAATTCAGCAGCTTTGTTTACCTTCTTCTCATCTGATACCAGATTCTCCAAATTGGTGGTATTGGGCTGCTCTCGAATTTCTTACTTTTAGAATGCCTGCTTACTCCTTGATTAAGAATGTCATCCTCATTGTATAGTATATGTGTCAGTACTTAATCATAGACACATTTAACTAAATATCTATTACTTGCCCCAGAATGTGTTCTACTCTGATGATAGGGAGATGAGTAAAAGATAGTTCCGGCACAGCAGAATTAAATTCAAATAAACTTTATGGACGATGATGACTTAGCAGAAGGTTCTTGAATATTTACTAAATGCTTGAAGGACTTAAGGATAAGTGAAAAATATTAAGTTGAATATTAGTATTTGCAGTGAAGTTTTATTTCTGTAACAGATTTCAGGAGAGGAAACATATTCCCCCCCAAATAATCTTGATTTTATTTGCTCTAATGGCTTTTATAAAAATCTATCTATTATATTTGTGTTCAGTTGTTCATCATTCTCATTTTCCTTAACTATAATTTTACACATTTTATTCAGTTTTACTCAGGAATATATTTCCTGCCCATATTTGAACCATTGTGTGTGTGTGTGTGTGTGTGTGTGTGTGTGTGTGTGTGTTTGTGTGTGAGAAAGAGAGAGAGAGAAAGTGAGAAAGTGAGAGAGAGAGCGAAAGAGAGATAGAAGTTGACTGATTAGTTCCATATATTTAACAATTGTATCCAGAGAGAGGGGAAAAGCCTATAAGGAGCCCCTGAATAACAAAGACAACATTTGGAGCAAAGCAAGCCCCAGTACGAATTCCTTTAGGGAAGATAAACATCTTATAATATACTATTTTCAGACAAAATTGCAATTAAACGGCACAACCATTTCAAAGAAACAGGCATAGCATCTCCTGTGTTATGAATGGACTTAAAATCAATCTAAAATCCAAAAGTTTTGATGAAACTAGTTCAAGTTAGGGCAAAGAGGAAAACAAAAAAATTAACACTCCAGTGTTGTAATATATTTCATATTATTATTGTCCTAATCTTCTATATTTACAATATTTTTGTCATGTTGCCTTAATTTTCTTTATATTTCTGAATTCTAATCCAAACTTCATAAAATATTATGATTTATCTCATAGGATTATGATAAAGTGATAAATATCCTGTATTGTTAGGGTCTGTTTCAAGAATTAGAATCAATGTTATCTTAAAACTTATTTTTCAAAAATTGAATAAATAAGAAATATTTTTGAAAATAGCAAAACTGAATTTTTATATCCAATGTTTTAAGTATTTTAAAGTCACTTAGTTTAAATGTTTTTAAATGCTTTTAATGTTTCTTAATCCAAAAAGTATCCTGTAATTGCCTTTAAAAATATTATATAACCATATTTTAAAAAATAATGAGATGGAACCATAACTTCTTTTACTATTCTTCAAGAATGATTTTTTTGTATTGTTGTAATTATGAACCACACAAAGACAAAAAACTCTTTTTAACAATGCCCACTGGTAATTCACATTTGATTATTAGAAAATTATCATTATAATGAATACATTTCAAGAATACACTTCAAGTCAAAAACATCTGAACAATGTTTAATGAGGGAAGACACACTGCATTTCACCACTGAGTTCATACACAAAAGACATGCTCTGTTCTCACACTGAAATGAGAATACTGTCACAAAATACCTTCTCACATTTTAAATTCACAACCCCTTGGATCTTCTTGTGGTTTTGCCTTTATAGATTGGGATTTTGAAAGTTTGGGATGACTGGTGGGGGAACAGGGCAGAGGTTGAGACCTTTAGAGCTAATTTTACTTAAAGATGCAAGAATAGAAATGGAGAGATCTCTCTTCCACTTCAAATTACAATAAGTGAGGGAATGGATGAATAAATAAATACATAATAAATACACAATGAACAAATAAGTACACAAATAAAAGAGGACTATCTTGACATTAACAAGAACTACACCTGGTGGGTGGTAGACAGTAGTTAGGCCGGCCACGGCAGGAAGCAGATGGGAAACCTAAAGTTGGGATCATTCAAGCACAGTGTATTTACAAAAGAGTCTTTTTACAAAGAGTCATGTGGCTGTGTGATAAATAAGCTTCCACTACTTAGACCCAAGGGAACAATGGAAAGTCACACAAGGAAGCCCCCGTTGAGTGGAGCTGGACACATTGTCAAGAACAGAGCCACAAATAGGAAGCCTCAAGGGGTGCTGGGTAGAAACACTCTGCTCTCACTCTGCTTTCTCCCTGATATCTTCTGCCAGGGCACCTACTGATAGTCCAACAGAAACAGAGCAAGGGCATAGTCCCTTCATGAGGGGCAGGTCAGCTTCATGAGCCAGGAGCTGAGTTTATAAATATGGGATGTGGATCTAGAGGGGCCAACAACAAATACTTAGCTCAAGATACACAAGTATATTTTGAATGGACAAATAAGGGATGAGTAATAAATGACAAGTTCTCATTCGTTATAGAGCATTTGTTACCAAATACTGTGGGGAAACTAGTCCTTTTTTCTCAAAGTAAATAAAAGCAGTAGATGTTTTATTTGTTTTATTTCCATATAGGAAATTATTATGATGAATATTTTAGTGGAATTTTAATGCTATTAACATTTAAGCATTTTTAAGATTATAAATAAAGGTTGTGTTTATAAATTCAGGGAGATATATATGATTATGATATATCATATCATATATATATGATTTTCTAAAAGTTTCTAAGCTAATTTTTTATTTGTTTCTATTTCTTTTGACTAATTGGCAAGATCCTTCACCTGTTGTTTTAGGATAATACTAACACTAAAATTGCTTCACAAAACAAGGAAGTTGATCATAGCAGTGCTAATTAGAAATGATATTTTAAAAAAATCAAACAATGAACAATATGACCTCCAAAATTAAAAATCAATGAATGGGTACCTGGGTGGCTCAGTTGGTTAAGCAACCAAGTCTTGATTTTGGCTCAGGTCATGATCTCAAGGTTGTGAGATTGAGCCCCAAGGCTGGCTCCCCACTCTGAAGAGTCTGCTTCTCTCCCTTTCCCTCTGCCCCTCCCCCCACTCGTGCTTGCTCTCTCGCTCTCTCTCAAATAAATAAATAAATCTTAAAAAAAATCAATGAGGGGAGCCTGGGTGGCTCAGTCAGTTAAGTGTCTGCCTTCGGCTCAGGTCACCATCTCAGGATCCTGGGATCGAGTCCCTCTTCGGGCTCCCTACTCAGCGGGGATCCTGCCTCTCCCTCTCCCTCTGCCTGCTGCTCCCCCTTCTTGTGTTCTCTCTCTCTCTCTCTGTGTCAACTAAATAAATAAAATCTTTAAAAAAAAATCAATGAGGCAGTTTGCAAATGTATAAAATTTGCAGCAATTTGTTTTTGCTGAGTCTATCAATATTGGTCCAACATGCCAAAGTATACACACTTTAATAAATTGCTAATTATAATCATAACAAAGCTTAAAGTAAACCAATCAAGGAAATAAATGTGAACTGTAAATTAATGGAAAATGGAAAATTAATTATTATTGCAAATGATAGAAAATTCTCAAATCTAGTAATTACACCTTCAGATAAATAGTATGTATTTGTGAGAGGCAGATATCATTGGATGAATTCAGTGTGCATGATCAAACATCTACAGATGATTTTGTAAGATGCAGCATCTAATTTGAAATGAGAGACTATATAAAATAAAATGATATTATAAAATAGAATTCCTAAACTGATATATGTCTGTAACTTTTCTTAGTAGAGAGAGGCATTCTTAAAATTTCTACAAGAGATTCTCAAGCCAAGGAGAGAACATTAATTTGAAGTTTATTCTGTGAAGTGCATCAAAACTTTTCAATAAAGTTTGTTCTATTCAAAGTCAAGGAAGTAGTTTCTTGAGGAGCAATAATAATACTGACTGTTCTTCCGATCTTAACTTAGGGGTTGATTCTTTCAATTGTAAAAGCAGAAAGGTTTTGTAAGTGTCACTGTAAATTACGCAGACTATTTTGAGTTAATTTAGCTCCTGATCTTTTTCAGAGTTTGCTTAGCCTCATGCATTTTACCCATTCTAAAAGTAATCCTCTCTGTTATTAAATTACACAAATCATTTAAATAACAAATACAGTAACCTGTTGGCAAAATATCTAATTCCAGATTTATTAACTTTTTAATTGAAGAAGAAAAATATGTATTGAAGGAAATCAGAATGGTCAGTATTTTTTATACCCAAAAGAAGTAAAGAACATATTTCTTACATTCTGCTGCTTATATCCAACAGTTTGATAATTTGAGTATTAAGCAATGAACACTTTTTTATTTTTATCTTTTTTTTTAAAGATTTTATTTATTCATTTGATAGAGAGCACAAGTAGGCAGAGCAGCAGGCAGAGGGAGAGGGAGAAGCAGGCTCCCCGCTGAGCAGAGAGCTGGATGTGGGGCTCCATCCCAGGACCCTGGGATCATGACCTGAACCATAGGCAGACACTTAACCAACTGAGCCACCCAGGTACCCCAACAATGAATATATTTTTAAAATAAATTATTTTAGTGTTATATTTCAATCAAATTTTGCTTATATATTTATATATTTCTCTTTATAATCAACTATATCTTGGTCAACTTAAACTATTTTAAGTAAACTACGTGTAAAAGAAATGAATTACTATAAATGTACAAAATTGCATTTTAATAGCATGTTAACAATTTGGTGTGCATTTAAAAATATCAAGTGTGCATTTAAAATGGCTTGGCTTGATAAAGAAACACAGGAACATTTGTACTTATCTGAACATTTTGATTCAGTTTTCATCTTTACATAGGAGAACTGAAATGCTTAATAACAATTGCTTATTACCACACCATGATCACTAGATTTATTACATGAACTTCACCTAAGGCGAATTAAGTATGCTGAGATCTTTTTTTTTCTACATTTTTTTTTGTTTGTTTTGTTTTAATTTTTTATTATGTTATGTTAGTCATCATACAGTACATCTCTAGTTTCTGATGTAAAGTTCCATGATTCATTGTTTGCGTATAACACCCAGTGCACCATGCAATATGTGCCTTCCTTAATACCCATCACCGGTCTATCCCATCCCCCACCCCCTCCCCTCTGAAACCCTTGAGAGACTATGGACTCTGGGAAACCAACTGCTGAGATCTTTTATGTCAATAGCATTGTATAAATCTCTGCTCTCTGAGCTCAGACACTAAGCCGTTTAAGATTTTTACCAGTGGCAGGAAAGGCCGCATTAGCAGTACATACTTCTGAACACTTGCTTTTTTTTCCCTATCCTGTTATCATTGTTACGCTTTTCTTTTTTGCTTCCACTTGTGATTTTACATTATTCCCTTAAAAAAATCAGTTGTGGACTCTACAGATTGCAATTTTGAAATGTCTTTGAGATTTTGTTTCTAGAGAGTCCTGGGATCCATTCAGTTTAAATGACAGAATTTTAAGTGTCACTGACATATGAGACCACAAAGGTTTTCTTGCGAACTCACTCATTTGAGTAAGTTCTGTTAAACTTCCTACTTCTTCCTAAAAGAAATGTAGGGGAGCTACGTAGGGAAGGGGAAAGAAGACCTGAATGCAGTAATGTTAAAAATAAAATATAGAGGTGGAGTATCAGTGATTTTTCTTAAGAAATGTTCCTTGTTTGATGGAAGTACTAACCACAAATGACTGGAATACTCACAAATTTTCCAATCAATGAATCTGCAAGTACCTAATATGTATATTGTCCTAGAAAGTGGGAAACTATTAAGTATAAAACCCCCATGGATGCTGTCTTCATGGAGTTTACCACCTAAGGCAAGTGACAGACATTTGTAAATAGTAAGTAGACAAATATATATATAACAAGAAGCTGTGATAATTGCTCTAAACCCAAATCACGGGGTGTTATGAGTGTATACATCAAGGAACCTACCCAGCAAGTTTCAGAAGTAATTTTCCTAGGAAGTGATATTGGCACAAGGTTCTGATAAACTTGTAAGAATTAAGTAAATGAAGATCAACAGAAAGCAGTCTAGGCATAGGGCCTGGAGTTGTAAAGGAAGTAGATCAACCAAAATTAAATCTGATGCTGGAGGATGGGGAAGAGGAGGCTAAAGAGGTCTGAGGGGGTAGAGAACATAGATTCAAAACCTCTGTCTTCATAGCAGCAAATTAAGAAGCCCTAGAAGAGTTTCCAGCAGGAAGGTGACATGGTTGGATTTGCATTTTGAAATCTCACTGATTCGATTTTGTAGATCAGATTACCAGGGACCCAAAAAAAGTGACTGTAGGTTGAACAAAAATGGTGGATTATTACAAAAAACTATAATCACAGTTTGGAAACCTAGATAAAGAAATTATTTCTGGGTTTCTAGAGCTTAACGTAGGTAATCAATTAAAAATAACACACATTTTCCTCACTAAAAGAAATGGGATTATATATACAGACCTAATTTAAGAATATCTTCATCCATTTTGAATAATTTGAATTTAGAGAAGATAATTTTGCTTAAGGAGATTAATTTAGGTAGTAGTGGCTTAAACTTTTGGGAACAGAACTGAAATGGAGAATTATGACTAAGAACGTGACTCAATGGGCAAAAGTAATCCATGATGTGGAGAAATTAAATTTAATACATTAGAAAGTCTAAATCCAAATATAGCATATGGGAAAACCATTTTAAAGTAGTAAAGAAAAACAATCCATTTTTGAAAAACGCTTTTTGTATGGAATATTTCAAACTATATGCAAAAAGAAAAAAGACTGTAATGAATTCCCATGGACCCACCGTTCAGCTTTAGTAATACTCAATCCATGACCAACATTATTGTATCTACACACCACTTACTCCTGGGTAAGTTTGAGGCAAATGGCAACAGCATATTAATTTATGTATGAATCTTTCAGTGTGTCTCTAAATTACAAGAATCCCCCTTTTCCAGCACAGCTAGCATCAAAAACTTAACCCCTCCCCCCTGCAAAAACAAAACAAAACAAAAAAATAGGAATTACTTGTTTTAATATTACATGTCCCGTCGTGTTCACGTTATTTCTCTAATTGAAACATAAACGTTCCTTTTCTTTCTTAGTCTGTCTCTCAGTTTGAATTGGGACCCCAAAACTTCCATACTCTATTCTAGATGCTTCCAGGGACTTTTACTTTTACTTCAAGTCTAATTATTTTACCAGAATATGTCTTAGTGTTGGAAATACTTGCTTAACTTCCCAAGGAGCTCAGTGTTCTGTCATTATGTAGTTTCATATCATTTTTTTTGTTGATTTCAGGAAATGTTCTTGGATTATACTTTTAGTATTTGTTCTGTTCCATTTATTTGGTTTTCTTCTCCAGAAGGGTCTATTACATGTATTTTGTTTTTATCTTCATTCTTTTCTTTTTTTTTTTTTTTTTAAGTAGGCTGCACACCCAATGCAGGGCTTGAACTTACAACCCTGAGATCAAGACTTGAGGTCAAGAAATGGACGCTCTACTGACTAAGCCACCCATGTGCCCCCATTGTAATTCTTAACAAAGTTCATTCACATCTGTTTTCATATTTTTCTTTTCTTCAGTCACTTCTTTCTGATCTTTTATAATTTTGATTTCTGTTGTTGGCTTATACGACTGTCATTACCATTATTTCTCTTAGCTCATTTCAAAATATTAAGCTGTATTTTTCATTTGCTTTGTTAACATAAATTTCCAACACACTTTCCTCATTTGTAGGAGATGGATCTCTTTTCTTTTCTTTCTTTCTTTCTTTCTTTCTTTCTTTCTTTCTTTCTTTCTTTCTTTCTTTCTTTCTTTCTTTCTTTCTTTCTTTCTTTCTTTCTTTCTTTCTTTCTTTCTTTCTTTCTTTCTTTCTTTCTTTCCCCTTCCTTCCTTCCTTCCTTCCTTCCTTCCTTCCTTCCTTCCTTCCTTCCTTCCTTCCTTCCTTCTCCTTCTCCTTCTCCTTCTCCTTCTCCTTCTCCTTCTCCTTCTCCTTCTTACTTTTGGTAGATTTTAAAAGACAAAGCCACAATTTTTTTCACTGATTCAGTATGAAGTGAGATGAATTTTCATGGACTTCAAAGAGAAAGGAATGGACCGATATCACTTTTCTAGTGTCACTACCCTAAGGCTCCCCTTCTCCTTTCATGCCAATTAAAACAGTATGATTCAATTTCTGGAGGTCTTCACCCTTTCATCTGAACTCTTCTAATTCTTTGCTCACTATCTTATTCAGCTCTTTGGGGATATTCCACTTCTCAGCTTGCTTTGGGAGAGCACTGTGGTTTGTTAGTCTCCAATGTTCATACTCACAAATACCTGCACTACCCAAGCACTAGCGACCTTCCTTATGTCACTGCACTCACTGGGAATTAGAAGCCTCAAATGCCACCAACCTCCACAGCCACCAGTTTTAGATGCTGTGTTAGGATTGCTCCCTGAGTCTTCCAGTATATACATGATGATGATTTTTAGTGCTCTGCTTCTCAGAACTATCACATGATTATCCTCCATATGATTTTCTGGTAACAATTGTGTCTTGCAACTATTGTTGTTTATCCCAAACCATTTATATTTGGGGGCTCATGATAATGAAAATGTGTCACCTAGTTTTAGCATAGGAGTTGCCCTACTTATTGTCCTATTTGATTCTGCTATTCTACCTGCTG